>NW_022196912.1:51012452-51021162 GCF_008632895.1 Mastomys coucha | reverse complement strand
CCCCCCCCCCCCATTGACGAATCCCCTAGACAGCAGGAAGTAGCTTAAGAGGACAATGCCCTCATTCCCTTTTCACCATCGGCTTCCTCTTCCCTTTTTCTTTCTTTTATAATATCAAAAGAGATAGCAGAATTTGGTCTTGTTAAATTTTCTATATACCTTAGACCTAGAACAAAAGGTCAATGTATCCAGAACAAAAAAAAAGGTTTAGGGCATTTCTGATCTATATCTAACAGGAATGTCTTTGAAAATATTTATGTTAGTTCAAGTCACACTGACATAGATTGTTTCAAATGCACCAGACCAACATAAGCTCTGTTGAATATTCTCTAGGACACTAAATAGAGGATATGGTTTTAGTTCCTTGGATTGCTTGTTTTTCCTAATAAGTCTCAAAAATACCCAACCTACTTTCTTTTCTAGACCACACATCTCCTCATTCAGGTCTCCCTCCTGACTTTCCTGGCAAATCTTATTGTGATGGCAGGGGCAGACTGGGCAACACCCTTGCAAATGTAGCACTGAATGTGTGAGGAGGAAGATCAGGGGTTTTCTGGCCTTTATATGGAAAAACACACACAAAATCCTCTTCCCTCTTCACTGAGATGCCTCCATTACTGTAAAGAGAAGTCATCCACCTGAACTGTCATGTAGAGATACTCATGCATTATTACCACCCACTGTTAATACTTCTGAAGAATTCCCCCAAAAGACATTAACAGGGACATAAATTCTTATATATAAATACTTACTTATATAAAAATGACTTCCACTTTCTTATAAAGTTATTTTAACTAAAGAAAACAAAGGAAAGAGGACATTTCCTAGCAAACTATAAAAAACGAGACTGTGTAGTAGGAGTTTCAGCTGTGGGTAATGCTGTCTTCCTTTTGAGACAAATATACTCAGATTTGGAGGAGTTGAGCAATACTCCCAAAGGCTGTAGCTACTAAATGGTTAAGTCTGAGATTTAAATCAACCATTTTAGCAAAGAAATATTGCTTAAAGCAGCAAAGAGGATTGTGGCACACAATATTTTTAAAGTACATATACCCAATTCTCTTTAAAACATTGTAAGGAACAGAAGCAATGGATGAGAAACTAGTTTGTCTAACTAAGGACTGGATGAAAAAAGGACCCCAGGATTGTGACAATAGTTATACTCTTGATGCCAAGTCAGAATATACCTAACAGAATTCATCTTTGTCTTTTCCTCCATTAACCCACTGTAAGATTTAATATAGTATGAGTGTATACACAAGGACATAGATGCACCTATAATTAAAAAAGACATAAACAGTTTCAAAAGGTTAAATTCAGCTCTCCTGGAAATCTTTTCCCGGTTACCATTGAATTAAATAATCCAGAAAAAAAGTTAGATTGAGAATCTGAAAAGCTGTAAATGACTCAGTTACCATTTCAGAACTTATCAGTATGAGGCAAAAAGTCGAGTGTTAAGTCTTCTTACCCCACCCCACACCTCCATCCCCCACCCCTATCCCTAGTCCATATCAGTTTTTACCCTATTTAAGGAACTGGCCTAAGGCAGCTTACAGATAACAACTGACTTTTAAAATACTTCCAAAGCATTGGCAGAAATCCCACTTTACATTTCTAAATGACTTGCATTGTTCTAAATATCCAGAACTGCTTGTGGCCACACAGATAAAGGAAGTCTTGGGCCAATTATGCAAAAGACTGGGTTGCAACATGAAATAAGAGTATTCCTCAGCATGACTCATCTGAAAATGAAAAAGAATAAGTATAAAAGATGATGCCTTCTGGTAAGACTTCAAATGAGACACAAGGAACATGTCTGGGTTTGTTTCCAAATTAAGAAATAGCATATAAAATGAAAGTAGAAGAAGCAATGGGCTGTGGATCAGCTTGACTCAGTAACTTAGCTGTGCATGATATATATATATATATATATAGATAGATAGATAGATAGATAGATAGATATAGATATAGATATACATATACATATACATATACATATACATATATATGTATAAACATACATATATATGTGTATGTATCCAGAGGCTGAATAATAAAAGCACCTTTATTATCATCATCATTATTTTGTTTAAAATATATACTGATATTTGAATCTGAATCACAGTTTATCTGGTATAGTGTGGAATTGGAGCCTCAAGCTAAAATGAAGCAAGAATTGAAAAACTCAATAACCCAAATAGAAAAGCAGAGAAAGTCACACAAGTAGAATGAATCAAGAATATTAGGATTTGAAAATAAAGTAGAGGATCTGGACCAAACAAGCAAAGAATATAAAAATTAATAATAATTAAATGCACAAGAAAGGAATATGTAGGAAATATGTGACATCATGAAAAGATCTAAGTATAAAGCAAACCACTAAGTTACTAGCACACACCAGAGAACAGAATTCTAGGTCAATGGCATAGTCCAGAACTTCAACAGGATCAGAGAATAAACTTCCAGAAACTAAATACAGACATACTCAAACATATACACAAAACACACACACACAAAAACATTGAATAGAAAGGAAAAAGAAACTCCCCAAAATATATCATAGTTAAAATACTATCCCTATAGAACAAAGAAAGCATATTGGAATCTGCAATAGAAATGCACACACACACACACACACACACACATACAAGTACCACATAAGAAAAAAAAAAATCACCAGAATAACCACTGATTTATCTATGGAAAATTTGAAAGCCAGACGAACCTATAGCCATGTATCCCAAGTTCTAAAAGATTATGACTGCCAGTCAGAATGGCTAAGATCAAAAACTCAGGTGACAGTAGATGCTGGCCAGGTTGTGGAGAAAGAGGAACACTGTACAACCACTCTGGAAATCAGTTTGGCGGTTCCTCGGGAAATTGGGCATAGTACTATCTGAGGACCCAGCTATACCACTCCTGGGCATATACCCAGAAGATGCTTCAACATGTAATAAGGACACATGCTCCACTATGTTCATAGCAGCCTTATTTATAATATCCAGAAACTGGAAACAACCCAGATGTCCCTCAACAGAGGAGTGGACACAGAAAATGTGGTACATTCACACAATTGAGTACTACTCAGCTATTAAAAACAATGAATTTATGAAATTCTTAGGGAAATGGATGGATCTGGAGAATAACATCCTGAGTGAGGTAACCCAATCACAAAAGAACACACATGGCTTGCACTCACTGATAAGTGGATATTAGCTCAGAAGCTCAGAATATCGAAGATAAAATCCACAAACCACATGAAGCTCAAGAAGAAGGAAGACCAAAGTGTGGGTGCGTCAGTCCTTCTTAGAAGGGGGAACAAAATATCCATGGAAGGAGATACAGAGACAAAGTGCAGAGCAGAGACTGAAGTAAAGGCCATCCAGAGACTGCCCTATCTGGGGATCCAACCCATATACAGTTACCAAACACAGACACTATTGTGAACGCCAATAAGTGCTTGCTGACAGAAGTCTGATATAGCTGTCTCCTGAGAGGCTCTACCAGAGCCTGACAAACACAGAGGTGAATACTTACAACCAACCATTGGGCTGAGCATGGGGTCCCAATGGAGGAGTTAGAGAAAGGACTGAAAGAGCTGAAGGGGTTTGCAGCCCCATAGGAAGAATAACAATATCAACCAACCAGACTACCCAGAGCTCCTAGGGACTAAACCACCAACCAAAGAGTACGCATGGAGGGACCCATGGCTCCGGCTGCATATGTAGCAGAGGATGGCCTTGTAGGACATCAATGGGAGAAGAGACCCTTGGTCCTGTGAAGGCTTGATGCCCCAGTGTAGGGGAATGCAAGGTTAGGGAAGCAGGAGTGCTTGAGTGGGTGGGGGAACATTCTCATAGAAGCAGGGGGGACGGGGAAGGGGGTTTTCAGAGGGGAAACTAGGAAAGGGGAGAACATTTGAAATGTAAATAAAGAAAATATCTAATTTAAAAAAAAAAAAGCAACCTGTAAAATGAGAAGGGGGGCCGGGACTGATAAGCATATATGCAGTTGTATGAAGATCTGTAAATCTTAATTCCCCAAGAAGTTATTGGGTTAATCAACAGAATCAACACTTTTCAAAAGAAGAAATACAAATGACCAATAAAAGCTTGAAAGAAAATGCACCATCAGTGAAATTCAAATTAAAACTACTCTAAGATTCATGTCACCCCAGTTAGAATAAACTGAGTGCTTTTTAAACCAATCACATGGGAATGTTTTATCTAGTGCACTATTTCATTTTGGTATCTCTACTAGCTCTCCATTGTTATGACAAAAGTCCCAAAATAAACTTAAATCAGCAAAGATTTATTTGGGCTCTTATCAGATCCTTGAGAGTTTGAAGCCAGCCTGATCTACATAGTGAGACCCTGTCTCAAAAACCCAAAGCAAAATGACAATAATTAAATAAGCATACAAATTAATTTAAAAAAAAACTAGGCTGAAAAGATTTCATACTGTGTAATTCCCTGTGGCTTAGATTTAAAGACAAGGCAAAATTAAGGTAATCAAAAGAAAGGGAGTGTTTACTGAGAAATGGGTGTGAGAAGGAGGAAGATGACTGCAAAAGGATAAAGGACATTGTCAGAGTCACAGATGCATGCTGTATAATACCTACTGCTAGCATTTAAGCCAGTATATGCATATCTCAAAACTCTAGCCCTATAATTAGAGCTTATGATTGTATGCCTTTACATCCCGATAAAGCTTATTGAATCAGTGGCCTTTCAGAAAATACTTCCTGGATGCCTGTTTCAGGAACATTTGTGAGAAAGTTGTGAGCAAGTATAGCCTTTGCTCTTGAGAAAGTCAGTCAAAGTCAGGCTACATGGGGATTGGAAGATTGTAGGTCACAAACAACTACTCTAAGTAAATTAGAAAACATCAGGAAGCCATAAATACTATGGGAAGACTAAAATAGTTCACTCTAGTTAGGAGAAAATGATCTTGAAAACACAAATGCAGTAGTCATCAGCCCTCTGAGTCATCTTTGCAATGATGTGTTGCTAGGATGGGAAATGACTACTCTTCCTATGTGGGTAAATGGTTCTTCACAGCCTAGAAGGGAACTACTTGGAGAAGCCATGTTAGGAAGTCATCCTCACATGGAATTTTCTCCCTGCTTCCATGTGGTTTTATACATGATTATAGCTAATGAGAAGTGTTTGGTCTTTTTAGAAACATACGCATTTGTAAGTTATTGAAACATGCATCTATCGATATACATGTATGCTGTGCATTATACTTGATACTCTGCCATGGCAGGAGAGTTCCAAAACTAACTTCGGTCTATGAAAAAAAGCTATTTGAGAAAGCATTTACTGAAGAATGTCTAGGAAGACAACTCAGACAGCTTGGAACACATTGTGATAAACCAGAAACAACAGACTGGTGAGAAAGAGCCTATCTAGAATAAAGCTACTAATTTTCTTGTTTTTAAAGTAAAAAGGTTACAATGGGCATACTGGCACATGCCTGAAATCCCAGCTCTTAGGAGATAGAAGCAGGAAGATCAAAAGTTCAAGGCCAGCCTCAACTGCATAACAAACTCAAATCCAAGCCGTTACAATATACCACAGCAAAATCGGGCAGTGGTGGTGCATGCCTTTAATCCCAGCACTTGGGAGGCAGAGGCAGGCGGACTTCTGAGTTCGAGGTCAGCCTGGTCTACAGTGTGAGTTCCAGGGCAGGGATACACAGAGAAACCCTGTCTTGAAAACAAAACAAAATTTTAAAAAAGAATATAACACAGCAGAGAGAACTCTGAGTAAAATGTGGCTGGGAAATAATGAGGCATCAGTGCAAGCTCAGCAACTATAAGAAGCCAACCATCCTGTTTTGGAGGATTCGTTCTAATAGTGATTGGTATTCTGCATAATGGGGTGTCATATGACTATCTCTATATTTTCTTTGGATTGGGTGGGAACTTAAAACTACTATTTATAAAAAAAATCATTTTAAATTTATGAAAGAATAAAACTTTTCTCCTCAAGTCTGTGGAGAACATCAAGTCATATGATGAATTATATGGTATAGCTATGAGCTCCACAAACTACACTGAAAGACAGACAAGTACGCAAGTACACAGAAGACAGTGACTCTCAGTACACTACAGGACACTGTGCGGGAGAGATTCTAGTTAAGGTGGGTGTTGTTAACTGAGTGAGTCATTTGAGGACAGCTCTGATAGGGCCAAAAATTATCCCAGGTGGAGGAAAAGTGGGAGCCAAGACCTGAAACCCAGTTACTAAGAATTTGGAACTAGACTGTAGGGGTTATTGGTGACTTCTCCTCAGGGTCCCGTTCTCTAAAGGCATAACTTGCCAGGGACAATGGGCTGTTTCTGTCACTGCCAAGAACAACTCTTCCTGAACAGTGAGCTAGGTTGTTTGAAATCATGGTTGAGACATTTTAACATAATGTTCTGGTATATCGGTAATTGATGAAAATACTTTGCTCTGTGGTTCTATTTGAATGCTCTGTGGATCTATTTGAATGCTAGTTGTATTAAAAATAAGAAGAAAAAATGAAAAATGCCTAACTATGTAGAATCATTATATTGAAGGGAGGGACTTGGAAAATTACAGATTAGCACATCATGATAAAGAATTCAAAGAGGGGAGAGAGATGAAATGTCTAACTTGATTATTTGAAATCTTACAGATCACTTAGAAAACATACAAATTTAATTTTGATGAATATCTCGATGTGATATGTTCTCCTCTTCAGATGTGAGGAAACTGAGGCACAGAACAAAGACTTGTCCCATCAACAGCAAAGCCAGGACTGGCTCTCTGGCTGGTGGATGGAGACTTCTGTATCTGGTTATTAACCACAGCTTTCTAGCCCTCCCAAAGCAGATACCGGCTGAGTCAAAGCCCCAATGGAGGTTCCAGATTCCAGAGTCTAAGTCCATTCCACCGCAAACTATCTGCTTATTCACAGCCTGTGCATTTCATCACCTCCTCTTTCAGGCAGCTTGCTATCTTTGTAACAGAATCCTTCCTTTACTCCTCAGATTTTAGAGTGGTGTCCCTCCATTTCGCAGATGGAAATTTTTCTCTCAGCTACACGAATTTTACAAGCCACTACAACCAAACCACTGGGAGTTAAAACCACAACAAAAAAAGCCTCAGCAACAGGCATCCCTTCCACAAGGAGGGAGAGAGAATGCCATACATGAGCCAGATGTGACTTCTGCTTTTGTTTGTCCCGACAATGAGAGGCTAGAAAGCAAGCCGATGGCAGACATCTGGGCAACTCATTTTCAGAACAAATACAGGGTGCTGGTTAACTTTATGACCATTTCCCTGTTGAGGGGGCAAGGCTGAGACAGGCAGGAGACCTTCTCATTCCTTGCTAGAGCCTGCTGTTTCATCCTTGCCTAACAGGATATTGAAGAGAATGTTTCCTGGAATGGGTGTCTAGGCTCTACAGCTGGAAAGAGCAGTATTAATATTTAGAGAAAATATCACCATCTGTCATGACTTAAGGGGAAGCAAATGCAAGATTCCTACAGTCAGTCTCAGCAAGAAGGAACAATTGTGTCAGCCTTGACTGGACTCTGACATCAGCCCAGGACTTGCCACACTCCTGATGCCCTGGGCCTCCCAGAGAAATTGTTCGCTCATCTCTGATACCATCTTTGGAAAAGTGATACTTCTTAGCTTCCCAGTTCAATCACGGGCTTGGCTGCAAGGATTATTTAGAAAAGGGAAGAGACTGGGAAGCATGGGAGGCTGTGGTAGTATTCTTCCCTGGATGGTATGATAACTGGGAAGGCATTTGGGGTCAAGTTCCAGGAGGGATTTCCTACAAGTAAGGATGCTATCTGCAGTTATGTTTACACTTCATCAACAGCCATGGCGTTAAAAAGAATGAGACTATATGGAAAGGGAAGCCATGTTCCTAAAACCTAAATGGATTGTGCAGAAATTCACTGTATTCTGCTGCTTTCCATGGTCATTTGTGCAAGAAGGCTGTTTACCAGGTGCTGACCAAACTCCAGTTAGTGGCAGTGAGGGGCTATGGCTGAAAGACTGTGGAGCCTACATACAATATCCAGTAGAAGTTAAGTCATTAACATGTTTTAACTTATATTTTATATGTCATAGATTATTTGTATCCCAGCTTTCCGGGTTGCAGGCAGTTTGCTGAGCAGGACTCAGGCACTCCCTCACATGCTCTCCTCAATTCCCTCCTTATCCATTTAAGAGAAGAGAATTTGAAAAATACAGGTCCTCAACTTAACATTAGTTTTTTTTTTTTAATTTTATTCAGCAAAGTTTATTTCTCAGTCAAATTATCTGAAGTTTGTTAGGGAAGTTTCCAAACACCTTTTATCCCAATGAAACTTGGAGGCTGTGTGGATTGCATATGACAGCTTGGCTTTTTGAGAAGGGTGGTGATAGCTGTTGTCTACCAAGATATGCATCACCTCTACTCTCACACTTTCTATTGGAGTTTGTTCTCACTCTTCATTGCACTATAAAGGAAACTGGAAAGCATCTTTCTTAGTAACCTAAGCACAGGAAATAATATAATACAGATATACAGCAGTGTACATTGTGTAGAATAATTTTCACAGTACTTAGGAAACTAAAAGAGAGTCTAGCAAGGTCTAGAGGTGAACTTAGCCAATACCACTCCTGGGCATATACCCAAAAGATACTGCAACATGTAAGAAGGACACATGCTCCATCATGTT
>NW_022196912.1:50984631-51011591 GCF_008632895.1 Mastomys coucha | reverse complement strand
AAATATCTAATAAAAAATAATAAAAAAAAAAAACAAAGAGGTGGTACCAATATGAAATCTACACAGCATAAAAAAAATCTGAAAATTTTTGTATTTTTGTTTTATATCACATAAATCAGTAGTATTTCCTTAGACTCAAGTTACGGTGACAGAGCTGAATAGCATATGACCTTATTAAAATTTTAGAAATATAAAGAACAGGGAACTGTGCTCTGTCACATCCCTGATGGTAACTCTGCTGTCCCTTAGAAAATGCATTCAGACATTTCTGGAAGACAAAGTTTGAGAGTTAACAAATGGACCCAACAGAAAAACAATCTGAGATCTGTGAAGCTAACAAAGGGCCAATTGGGAGACCATTCTTATGGGATGAACTAGCTGTGTCCTTCAAGTTTTAACATTAGTTTTATGCCCCAAATATATTCAGTTCTGATTCAAGATCCCATGCTTGCCCCATTGAACCATAAGATTTGTAATTACAGAATTATAAAGTAAAGGAAGTATTTGGGAAACAGAACTCATGTTTGTCTGTAACTTAGCATGTGCTTGGCAGAGATAGGACCTTTTTTTCCGTATCAAGCCTGTAACTGTCAAGGAAGAAAATGAGCTGCATGAATCACAGCTTTAATGCTTACTGAATTGGGTCCCATTTTTCAAAGTATTTTAATAAGTCTGCTTCCTCCTAAAATGATCTTGCTGTCCCCAACATTAGAAGAAGGCAAGGAAGAGCCATCATCTCCCAGAAGCTAATTGTGACCCTCCTACAGCTGAGGGTTGATTCTATCAGACCCCACCTTGTCACAAATAGCCACGCCTCTCTCCAAGTTCCAGTTATGCCAGAAGTCCCGCCTCCAGAGACTGAAGATGAAGCTGTTGATTGGGCCAAATTGCTGACGAACTTGAGGGAGGGGTTTTTGCTTTACCTATCTTCCTGTTGGTCTAATTTTTTCAAACCCTTCCCGCATTTCCTGTACCCTAAATTATTCAGGCCCTGACTCCCATTCCAGATGACTCATTCATATGAGTGGCTGTAGCCAGCCACACTAAGCTGGAATCCAGGCTTCAATTCCTAGCTCTCTACTCCCACAAACCTTGGCTCTGCAGTCAGTGCTTCCTGTGAGCTTCATTCACATGTCTGTGCCTTCCAGTCAGCTAAAATGTCAGGCCTAACATCTAAGGTCAAAGAGGAACCCACATGTGAACAAAAGATACTCTGAAGGCTTGGTGGATATTAAAATACTCTTATAAAACAACTTGAATCCGGGCAGTGGTGGTCCATGCCTTTAATCCCAGCACTTGGGAGGTAGAGGCAGGTGGATTTCTGAGTTCGAGGCCAGCCTGGTCTACAGAGTGAGTTCCAAGACAGCCAGGACTACACAGAGAAACCCTGTCTCAAAAAGCAAAACAAAAAAAAAACAACTTGATATAAGTTAATTTTGATTTAATGAAGAACATGTGAGCCCTAACATCTTTAAATAAAATTCCCTGTTTCTGAAGCAAGCCCACTTAGCAGGAAGCATTCTGCCAACTCCCAGATGTTTAAGCATCAAGTCCTGAGAGTCTATGTGTATTTAGATTTTTAGATTAAAGAAGCCACTGACTGCAGTGAGGGCTCAGCCTCTGGAGCCCAGGCAATGGAGCACGTGACTCTGCTGGGAAGGGCTCCCCTAAAGACCTTGAATTTTGCTACTGTCATATCAGTTCACTCTCTGCTGTCTGAAACAGAAAGGACTAAACTGTGCTTTTCTGAAAGCTGATCCTCCACAAAGCTTCTACAGCTTCAGCTAACTGAGTCCAAAGTGGAAGTGAGATTCAACTCAAGTCAGTTCCACCCACAGCATTAAGAATTTGGTTGTCCAGTACAATCTCAAAATGACCTCCAAAACCAACTAGGGCCTCAGAGGTTTATTCTGAGATTTTGCCCTATGTCAGTGCTTTGATCTGGAAACTCACAGGCATTCCTTTCTTTTTCTGATCATGGCGTCTGCACAGGAGGAAGTTGTATGTACCATCAATATTCCATGGGCAAAAAAAAAAAAAGCAAGAAAATATGGTTTTAAGGAAGACTTTTAGAAATATTCTGCTGGCTATAATGAAGGATAGAGGGAATCTGGAGGTAGAAAGGCTAATTGTATTAACATGTGATTCCATCCAAGTGAAAGAGTATTGGGAAACTCTGCTACTTAAGGTCTCAGTCTACCATGTCTACCATGTCTGATAGCTCCTTTGAGCTAGGCACAAAATGGAGGACTCCCTTTTCCAGCATGGCTTCCCCTTCTCTAACCTTACCTGGGGAGACCTACCCACACATCCTTTACCTACAAGTTCAACTTCATCTTTCCTGATAAGAACCCACCCAGCAAGTACCTGGGATTCCTGGAAGGCCTCTCCGTGCGAAGGAGGCATTCCCAGTATTTCAAACCCCAGCCAACAATTTACATTCACCATGAAAATTCCATCTTACTCTCCAAGGTTCATACATAGCCTTTGTTCACTCCAAATAAAGTGTATGTCCAGAAACTATTTCACTTAAGTTCATCTAAAAGAGCTGTTTCATTGAATATCATCTAAGAGAGCTGAACACTAAAATCCTCAGAGAAGGCCTTCTCGAAGAGGTACTCACTCCCAGGAGCTCCCTCTCAGCAGGGATCCTGCAGACCCCATCCATTCCCAGCTCCACTCCATCCTTCCAGCCTGGTGTGGAGGGGCACCTGGATATCCTCGAGGGGAAAGCAGACTCAGAATCATAGAAGAGACATAGCCTAGGGGAAAGAAACTACCAGGTTTACTGGGATCAGAGCTACAATGGAGAAAGATCTAGAAGAGGCAATGCACCAAGAGCTTGCCTCCTCTTCTGCTCTCCATTGACCTCTTGCTTGATCTGTGGGCTTCCCACAGAAGTGTTCCTCCTCTGCTGGCAGGAGACATGGCTGCCAGCAGCTCCACAGGGAAAGTGCTTATTGGCTTGGTCTACACCCCATGCTTAAGTTAATTTACTGCCAGACCCTAGGGCCAGGGTAGGGAAAATAGCCTCACCTGCCTCACATGTATGGCTGGAGAGAGTGGACTTGTGGAGAGAGAAAGCTTAGCAAAAGCTGGCTAAGCAGACTATTGTTAATTAAAGTGGCCTCTTCTTTCACGACCTTCTATAACAACTGATACACTGGACATTTTAAGGCATGTGTCTTCCCTGGGACAACAATTAATGCATGATTTTCCTCCTCAACAGTCTTCTTCCAAAGCCAAATCCTTGTCTTATTTCCTCCCAAGACGCATTCGCTCAAAATTCCTCTAAATTCCTAGTCACTTTCCAATAAACAAAAAGTTTCCTGATAAACTTTTATTATTTTAAGTAAATATAATTTAAATCTATTTTATTTCTATATATTTGTCCATCTTTTAAATTACAGTAAATTATTTGACAGTCTTCATGTTGCTTCTTTAATATAAGCAGCTGGCTGAGTCATTATGCTCTACATTTATAATTAATATAATTAATTATATTATTAAGTAAGTAATTACATGATAACATTATTCAAAAAGTGATTGTGATCTTAAGCAAACTATGACAATCTTGAATATTGTACTGCTCTCATAGTGAACACTATGAAGATTAGGATGAGACTACCACAAGTTAACATCTTTACTTTATGTGTGTGATTATTTTGCCTGCAGGTTTGCCTGTGCATTATTTGCGTGCCTGGTACCAACAAAAGCCAGGAGTGTTGAAGACCCTAGGACTGGAGTTACAAACAGTTATGAGCTGTCACATAGGTATTGGAAACTGAACTTGTTTCTCTGGAAGAGTAGCCAGTGTTCGTAACTCCATCTGCCGAATGTCCTACCTTTTTTCCCCTTCTCCTCATAATGTTCAACTAATTCAAATGAATCTTCTTAGCCAGCCATACTATTGGTTAACTGCTTTTATTCATTAACCTAACTTCTGTATGTTTATGCATCTTAACTGCTCATGTGTAGTAGTTAATTTTGTATATTATTTTGGCTGGGCATGGAGTGCATGTCCAGACTGAAACCTAATTTTTGGTTGTATAGCTAAAGTAAGATTAATTATTAATTACTCACGGGAGCTAGGAACTAAACCACTGTATTAGTTAGGGTTTTACTGCTGTGAACAGATACCATGACCAAGGCAACTCGTATAAAGGATAACATTTAATTGGAGCTGGCTTACAGATTCAGAGGTTGAGTCCATTATCATCATGGCAGGAACAACGCAGCATCCAGGCAGGCATGGAGCAGGAGGAGCTGAGAGTTCTACGTCTTCATCTTAAGGCTACTAGCACAATACTGGCTTTCAGGCAGCTAGGATGAAGGTCTTAAAGCCCATACCCACAGTAACACACCTACTCCAACAAGGTCACACCTTCCAATAGTGCCACTCCTGGGGCGGAGACTATACAAACTATCACAACCACCCATTCACTGGTTCTTAGGCTTTCTTGACTAAAATGTAATTACCCCTCCTGCTTGCCTGAGCCTCCATCCTAAAAATCATCAGTCTCCCAGGAGGCAGTTCTTCATAGTTAATGAACACTCTCTTTACGCTGTTTTCTGAAGAAAATTTATACTAAACTTTGTTCATAAAGTTGTCCAAAATTGTTGGTTCACTAATTCCTTGGCTTAATGATTTCTCTACCACCTTAGCCTCAGTGAGTATAAGGATCCAGTTTTACTGCCCAGAATCCAGGTGAATATGTTTCATAAAAATTACAGTAGTCACAAATGAGTCCCTAGGCATGAGTGGATACTAGCAGTGAACAGATATCAAAGCTTTGGCTTATTTAGCATAATTTTGCTCAGCATTTACCATGGCATGCTCCATGAAAAGTTTCCCTACACAGAAACGCAAATGTGGGAGAACTCTCTTGCTGTGATATCAAGCTTTCTGAAAGCAAAGGCATTTCCAGGCTTGGTGTACAAGGTAAGTACATCCTTGAGTTTCTGGCTTGGATAATCTCTAATTCTCCTTCTCCTCTACTTGGACTTAAAGGAGAGGCCAGAATTTTCTGTTGAGGTGGTTCTCAGAGTGACACCTCATCAGGATCATCAGCTGGAAATGCAAATACTCTACCTAATACCTAGTGGAGACCCAAGGTGGGGCCAGAAATCTGTTTAAACAAGCATTCCAGAGTATCTACTCAGGAAAATTGAAAACAACTGCTCTGTATTTATCTCTGACACCACCACCATCAAATAAACATGGAAAATATGAGCAAATTGCAACTTTCAAAGAAAGAAGGAAAGTCTTACCCTGAGGACATGGAGTGTCTGATAAATCAGATAATTCATAAACTGATTCAACAAAAATCGTATGTTTTATGAATGGAACCCTCATCTGACAATGAAGCAAAGACATATCATATAATAAAGGTCATGTCTACACAATCCACTAAACATTCTTACACAGTTATGATTCATTACACTGGAATTCTGTGGATTACAAGATGGGGGTGGGTGGGGAAGAGAGAGAAAAAACAGAAGGAGATGGGTGGGAAGTTTGAATATGGCTGTGTCATTGGACTGCATCATCATCTGCACCATCATAGGTCAAAAATTAGGCAGCAGCATAATCAGGAGGCTGAGGCTGAAGGATTCTGAGTGTTAGGACAACAGAGACTACACAAACTCTTTTTTAAAAAGCTAGCAATAGGGGCTTGAGAAATGGCTCAGTGGTTAAGAGCACTGACTGCTCTTCCAGACATCCTGAGTTCAGTTCCCAGTAATCACATGGTGCCTCACAACCATTACACAATCATGTAATGCCACCTGGTTTCTTCTTCTGGTGTGTCTGAAGATAGCAACAGTGTACTCATATCAAATAATTCTTTAAAAAATTAAAATTAAAATTAAAAAGCTGGCAATAATAATAATAATCATTAAATATACTATTTAAGAAGAAAAATGTAAAGTAAATGGAGAGTGAGACTAAGTACCTAAGAAAATACAATGCCCAGACATCATTGTGTACACAGTGCAACCACAGAACACAGGAGGAGGGAGCAGAAGGATCAGGAGTTCCAAGTCATCTTGTTTGGGAGCTAATGGAGATTTGGAGGCATAAAGGTTAATAAGGACGGATGCCTTCCTCACTATCAGCTTCAGGCTCCATCTCTTGTGCCCCTGGTAACTCATTCATTTTAAGGCATATGAAATCATTATAATTGCCCCTCCTCAGAATTTGGAATATCATATAAACCAGAGCACCGCATCAAGGCTCATTAAAGAATGGCTATTTCCTTCAGGTAAGACATGGTTGTTTTATAGATGTGTGTGTGTGTGTGTGTGTGTGTGTGTGTGTGTGTGTGTGTGTGTGTGTGTGTGTGTGTGTGTGTGTGTATGTGTGTGTGTGTGTGTGTGTGCACCCAAGGAAGCCAGAGGCATATGTTACTCCTGCAGCTGGAGTTACAGTCAGTTGTGTGGCCTGATGTATGTGACAAGGAACTCAAATTGGGATCTCCCCAAGAGCATCAAACACTCCTAACAGCTAAGTCATCTTTCTCTTCAGTCTCCTATATTACTTTCTCTTTAATTTTTCACATCGATTCTGTTATATAGTTGCTGCTCTAAAACACAGGGTCATTGGCCCTGAGATAGGATTTTCTGACCATTCAGGCAAATCACACTTTTCTTTCAGAAGTGTGATTGCTATATTGATACAGAATATATCAATTTGACAGAATTCAGAATCACCTAGGAGACACAGCCCTGGGCATGTTTGTGAGGACATTTCTACACAAACTGAGATGGGAACACCCACCCTGAATATGGTTAGCATCCTCCTCTAGGACCAAAGTTTTAGACTAAATAAAAAGGAGAAAGTGATCAGAGCAAGCTTCCTGACTAGAGATGCAATGTGACCAGAGATGCTTTAGGTCCCTGCCACCACACCTTCCCCACTGTGGTATGCTGTGCCCGCAAGCCATGAGTCAAAAGAAATCCTTCCTTTCCTCAGTTATTTTTTTGTTGCAGGGAAGTGGGGGGTCAAGGGTGAGGTATCAGATATGTTATCTAGCAATGAGGAAAGTAATACAAGAAGACTTTTTAGTGGGAAAAGAAACCATGGCACTGTGTCTTCCCTTACCAATATGACCATGTCTAATGCTTACATAGGAAAGCATCCCTTAGAAAAGTCTAGAGAATTTAGAAAATCATAAAAAGTCTGGTAAACATGTGGACGTGGATCAGCCCAATGGTTTCTCTGGCCATTGTCTTTTTTTTAATGTACCCTGTTTCATGACTTTGTCATAACAATGCACAGGAACAGCCTTATGTAATTCTTTATTTTTTTTTCAATGTATTTTTTACTAGGTATTTTCTTTATTTACGTTTCAAATTTTATCCCATTTCCTCATTTCCCCTCCAAAAACCTCCCTATCCCATTCCCCCTCCTCCTGCTCACTAACCCATCCACTCCTGCTTCCCTGTCCTAGTATTCCCCTACACTGGGTCATCCAGCCTTTACAAGATCAAGGGCCTCTCCTTCCACTGATGCTCCACAAGGACATCCTCTGCTACATATGCAGCTGGAGTCATGGGTACCTCCATGTATACTCTTTGGTTGGTGGTTTAGTCCCTGGCAGCTCTGAGGGTACTGGTTAGTTCGTATTGTTGTTCGTCCTAAGGGACTGCAAACCCTTTCAGCTCTAGCTCCTCCATTGGGGACCCTATGCTCAGTCCAATGGTTGGCTGTGAGCATATACCTCTGTATTTGTCAGGATCTGGCAGAGCCTCTCAGGAGACAGCTATATCAGGCTTCTATCAGCAAGCACTTGTTGAGATGGGTAGGTGGCTCCATCCTCAACCGAGGGCCATGCCTAACCTCTGGATATGGTCTCTATAGGTTCTCTCTTCCCTTTGTTGGGTATTTCAGTATCCCCGTTGGGTGCTGGGAGCTTTCCTGGCATCTGGGACTTTCTGATGGCTACCCCCAGTTCCCCTTCCTCCGTTGCTTCACACCTCTGTTCAATTTCCTGACCCTCTGTACATCTCCTCCATTTTTGTTTTTAAAGTAGCTGTAATGCTGCTGTTTTCTGGCTAAATTGTGCTGGCTTCAAGTTGTAGGAGAGTTGAATGAGCTAATGGGAAGGGCACTGTGGTTCAGATTTTCTGCTCTCCTCATTTGTTCTTTGATCACTCTGCAGGATCCCAGAAAGCCGCTTCTCACACTTGTTCATCCATGCTGTATAAATCTATAATACTAAAAGCATGTCCTCACAGGCTTCTCAGATGTCATATTAGGTCGATGAATTAGGTCAGTGAACCTCACTGACCTATAAATTGTTCTTTAGAAGTGTTGAATGGTCTGTCCCTATTTTTTAAAGTTATAGTTATATCCTTGATGGTATAGATAGCTTAAATAATAAAATTAGTATTTGTAAAAATATGTAACTGAGATATACAGAAAGGACAAAATAAGAGAGCACAGTGAGGAATGCCCCCATGCTTGAATCACCAGGATCATAGAACAAGTTGTTTGTGATGAGTGGAGCAGCTTTAGAAGAACTAAACACAGACACAGAATGTGAACAATTAAGAAAATGTCAAGAACAAATGGCCAAGCCTTTTGAAGAATAAATAGTTGGTGATGCGTTTATTTCTTCAGCACCCTTGGGGAAAATAGAAGTAGAAATAGAAGAAATGGTTGCTTTTTTGCTCAAATGGCTTGTTAGTCTGAAAAACAGCTGGGTTTAATTTGGCTTTCCCAAGACCAAAGGAGAAAGACTTGGAACTAGCCCAATTCAACTGTCCAGATTCATTTATCTTTGATATACTCATTCATTCATCAACAAATCTCCATGAAGTGACCACCACACACCAAAAAAACAATGTGGTAGGCCCTAGGGAGGCATGTGGCCACTCCTCCATGGGCTCTTCCCTATTCATTTGTTTTTCCTTTCTCTCTCTCTCTTTTGACACACAGCTCTTCTGTGGGGATAGAGTGTGCAACTTCCTTCCATACTGCTCATTGCTAGGGGATAGTTTGAAGAAATAATACCTGGAAGTCTACTTTTTAGTGAGTCTTTCCCTCTCTTGATCTCCCATCATCGGGGTTCTACCTCAAAGCTTCTAGAAACTCCAAAAGTAACACCATTTATAACATGATCCTTTAAGGAATCTTTTCTGGGCTGGTGAGATGGCTCAGCAGGTAAGAGCACTGACTATTCTTCCAGAGGTCCTGAGTTCAAATCCCAGCAACCAAATGGTGGCTCACAACCACCTGTAATGAGATCTGACGCCCTCTTCTGGTGAAGACAGCTATAGTGTACTTACATATAAAAATAAATAAATCTTTTTTTTTTTTTAAAGGAACCTTTCCTATTTAAACCATAATAGGAACTGAGGAAGTTCAGTGCCTGTCATGGAAATGCTCATAGTTAAAATTCAGGAAATTTGAGAACAGTACAAGATCATACTAAAGAAAGGTTCCAAAAAAAAAAAAATTAGAAAAAATACAAACTTCATTCATGCTTACTGATCTCTTTTAGCTACTTTATCATTGTTAAAGGAGAGAAAAGAAAAAGAAAGAAAGAAAGGAAGAAAGAAAGAAAGAAAGAAAGAAAGAGAGAGAGAGAAAGAAAGGAAGAAAGAAAGAAGGAGATAAAGAAGCAAAGAAAAAGAAGAAAGGGAGAACAGGAAAGACAGACAGACAGACAGATGGAAATGTTTAGGGTACTGTGCATGAAAGTCAGCTGTTGACAGCTATTCTCGCCCATTCTCTAGTATATTCATGTTACTTGCCAGAACACTGGTAGATATATTTTCTCTATTGCTCTGAAATAGTCACACATCAAACAATTATAAATACGCAGCAGAATGAAAGTGGAACCTTGATAAATTCATAGTCATAGTATCTTGGCAGTATTAAAATGAAGTTGGTTTCATGATTTAGAGTAAAGGGTAGAATGCCATTTACGTCCACACATGAGATCCTATATAACTGCCTTTCTATACCTTGGGCAGATGCCCAAAGAACAAATGAAACACCAGATCAGTTGCAGAGGCCTACGTCTTACTTAAAGCTTTGGGTTGCAGTCAGTAAATCCTGCTGCCTCAGACAGAAGAAACAGCCCTCTGACAGATTCGTCTTCTATATCACATTAAGTGGGATAGTGAAAGGAAGAAGTCCCTGTACATTACTTCAAGCAAGAATACACCTCAATTAACCACGTTTCAACAAAGACTTGCCAAATTACATGACAAAAGGCCTATTAATAAATATGTATCACAAACCATTACTTTTTCATTTGTAAGACAAGGTTTTCCCCGTTTCTCTAGCTAACCTAGAAGTTACTATGCATGTACTTGAATTTGTGGTTATTCTCCTGTCTTTGCCTCCTAAGTACAGAGGTTATAGGTATATACCACCACGCCTAACCCAAGAGACAATTCTTGTTTTGTGTTTTTGTTTTTTTGCTTTTTTTTTCTTCAAGACAGGGTTTCTCTGTATAGCACTGGCTGTCCTGGAACTCACTCTGTAGACCAGGCTGGCCTCGAACTCAGAAATCCGCCTGCCTCTGCATCCCAAGTGCTGGGATTAAAGGTGTGTGCCACCACTGCCCGGTTCCAAGAGACAATTCTTAAGGCAGCAAATCATGAAACCAACCTCCTTTTAAAAGGGCAAAGATCTTATCTTTGGTTGTGAGCCTAGCCTTTAATGGCTGAGCCAACTCGTGGAGGTAGATAAGGGAACAGGAGGGACCAGATAAAGGAAAGACAGAAGGAAGAAGTACTGGGAGACAGAACTGGAGGGGGCAATTCTGGGCAAGCTAGAAACCTAGGTCAATGGGAACACCCAGGAATCTTTGAGGGTGACCCTAGCTAAGACTCCTAGCAGTAGGTAAAATGGAGCCTGAACTGGCCATCTTTTGTAACCAGGAAATACTTCCAGTGGAAGGACTGGGACATCAATGTAGCCACAAAACCTTTGACCTACAATTTGTCCTGCCCACAAGATATGCTCAGTAAAAATGGAGCAGAAAGTGAGGTAATGGTTAACCAATGACTAGTCCAGCTTGATACCATGCCATGAGAGGAAGCCCACACCTGACACTGCTAATGATACTCTGCTACCCTTGCAGACAGGAGCCTAGCATAACTGTCATCAGAGAGGCTGCACCTAGCAACCAATGGGAACAGATGCAGAGACCTACAAGCAAACATTAGGCAAAGCTTGGGAAACCCTGCAGAAAATGGAGAAAAAGGATTATAGGAGTCTGGGGGTGTGGCACGGTGAAGGACACCACAAGAAAACTCACAGAATCAACTGACCTGGATCCAAAAGGGCTCACAGAGACTGAACCACCAACCAGAGAGCCTGCAAGGCACTAACCTGAGCCCTCGGCACATACATTATAGTTGTGTAGCTTGGTCTTCATGTGGGACTCCTACCAGTGGGAGCTGGTGTTGTATCTGACTCTGTTGCTTGTTCTGGGACCCTTTCTTCCTACTGCTTCTGTATGCTTCATCTAGTCTCAATAGGAGAGGAAGTGCCTAGTCTTACTGCAACTTGATATGCCAGGGCTGACTAATATCCATGGGAGGCCTCCCCTTTTCTAAAGAGAAAATGAGGCATGGATGTGGGGGTGAGATAGGGGCAAGGGTTGAGGGAGAGGAAATGAAGAAACTGGTCAGGAGGTAAAATAAACAAGTAGGTAAATAAACTGTTTAAAAACTGGAGAAAGCAAACTGTTACAGAATGACTTAGAATTTGTATAGGTGCTCAGTGTAAATTTTTATTACACTAATTGAATATAGCTTATTGAGGAAAAATAAAAGATTTCTACTCACTGAGTCAAGAAGAGGGACAAAGATATATTAAATTTATCAAACCCCACTTTCATACTCTCATGTATGTGAAATTGTTTGATGTGGGACTTTGTCAGACCAATACATAGGATATAGTAGAGAACAGAGGGCAATAGTTGACTTCAGAGAGATTGGTTCATATAGAAATGTCTGACTGCTTATGTTGAGACATCCTGACCCCTAATACCACTTTGAAAGCAAAATGGCTCTTCTAGTTCTCAGACAAGATCATCGCACTGTGGGTGGAGAAATGCTAGGTCCATTGCCTTGACTATAAGATTATACAGCATAGATACCAAAAAAAAAATGGAAAGGTATTATAGTTTATCTACTATAATTCTTTAAAGTTTAAGTTTTCTCTACAACATCCTAGAAGAAAATGTTCATCTATTTTAGAAAAAGAAATAATTACCTTCTAACAATGTTATATCATAGTAAAATCACTATGTGCCTAAATTACGTGTGTCTCTATTTTTCTCATGCTTAAGGGTAGACATTAATTTTTTTATATCTCCATAGGTAATTCTATACAGAGAAACTTTATGCTTTCTTATCCTGCCTCTTGTCAGATTGTATTAGCCAGTGAACCTATTCAACTACTCTAGTCATCTGAAGAAGAAGAGATACTGACTAGGATAAAAAGACTAACACAAGTGTTAATAATCAAGTTTCATACTCAAAAGTAAGAAGGATCCATTGGGATTAAGTTAGGGACCATCTTACTAATTGCATGTTACCTTGACCGCACAGAGGAAAGCAATAAGGTCCACTGAAGAGAACTGCAAGACTCTACAGAGACCATTCCCTCCAGCCCCCACAGAAAAGGACAGACATATCTAAAAGCAGATCCTGGAAAACAATGTTTTGGAAGGAAGAAATGTAAAGGAAAAGAGATTATTTCAGAAGACTGTAGAGCTAATATGGAAATGTAAACTCAGTAAGGTGAGAAATACTATTCTAGCAAATCAGCCATCATAGACTGAAGGACCAAGGGACTAGAGAGCAAGTGCCCAGCAGGATCTGATGTACTTAGTGAGCATTTAGTCATTTAATCCTCAGACTACATCCAGAAGGTCCTTTCCAAAATTATTTCATTTCCAAGAATAAAGAAAAGAAAGCAAACCCAAGACATAGAGAAATATGAGCTGTCATGCTAAACTGAATTTCCAATGAGATTCTAACAGTGAATGCAAAAAAATGTTTAGCATTTTAATCATCCTACAACTTATACAAGGTTATTTCTTCAAAACAGTTTATATATATACATATATATATATACATATATATACATATATTTTGTTTTGTTTTGTTTTGTTTTGTTTTTTGTTTTTCGAGACAGGGTTTCTCTGTGTAGTCCTGGCTGTCCTAGAACTCACTCTGTAGACCAGGCTGGCCTCGAACTCAGAAATCCGCCTGCCTCTGCCTCCCAAGTGCTGGGATTAAAGGCCTGCGCCACCACTGCCCGGCAAACAGTTTATATTTTAAGAGCAAAATTTTAAGAAAAGAATAAATCTCACAGGGATTTATATGATAAATTGTAGTGAAGCGTTATGATGAAAATATCTCTGTCATTCTAAGAGACTGGAACTTCTGTGGAACCTCACAGCCAGAGTTAGTAATAATACACCCTAAGGCTTACAACTGCTACTCAGACTGTATGTTCAACCTGCCTTTGAGAGAACAATGTGACAATAACCAAACCTATGTGCCTTGGATTTATCATGCAGTCACTGTTTACAACTTAAGCTAGAGCACAGCTGCAGTTTTAAATTGTGTGCCCTTCTATACCTTAACCCAAGAATAATTCATGTGTACCCTAATAATCACTTGCCAAAAACAACCGCAATGGAGACTGAAAGTGATCTCATAAAATTAATGTCCACCGTAAACCACCACCCAGATATTGGTTGATGAACAATGATGTCTGCAAGAGTTTATCACCTGGATTGGTTGAGGTCAGTTGCACTCAGAGCCTTAATCACCTGTAAAACTCTGTTAAAGGTTTTTGTAAAGTAGCTCCCATGCCTTTACCCATGTGACACCTTCTGAGCTGCTCAGTAGAAGAGAGGGCAAAGCTCTCTGTTGGAACGAGACACACAGAGAAAGACACTCAGACAAACAAACAAGGATATAGACACAAGGAAGGGGATGGAATCACAAGACAGTCTTCTGGCAGGCACAGAGTCCGACTCGTGTGACAAAAGGGATGGAAGCCAGAGAGAACAAAGAATTCAGGCCCACACTCAATGTTGGTTCAATGACACCAAAGAAAAGTGCTCTGATTTCTTTCCTTGATGTGACACTAGCCCCTATGGGTGATGCAGAGCTCATTATTAATGAGTTCAAGCTGGCTGCAAGATACGACAGACAGAAACTTACTTTCAGCATTTCAAATCTGATTCTGAACTAAGCTCTTAGACAGAGCTGAGGTGGGAGCACCCGTCTGGAGCATAGTAGGCAAGGAAGACATGACTTGAAGACCATGGGCCTCCAGCACAAGGACCTTCCTTTTTCCCAGAGGTAACTTGCCCTATCTTGTCTGGCTAGGTTTAGCTTAGGAGGAAAGACCAGAGGTAGGGACAGAGGTTGTGCAACTGAATAAATTTTCTGTCTGAAGTTTCCTGCTTAGAAAATAACTTGAGAATAAATATTCGGTGTATTGACATAGTAGCATGCTAATTCAACCAAATGCTTTCCTTAGACTTGTGTTCAGCTACATAAAAGAGAATTTTCATCTTTCATTCTTCTCTTCTCATTGTTGGACACAAAACTCCCACACCAAGCCCTTACACTTCTATTTTCGACTTGCATTGGTATAACATAAAGGGTCTTTCATTTACAATTTGTAGTTTCCTTTCATATAGATTCAAACATATGTGGGGAAATCAGCCTGATGTAACCTGTTTCTTCTCTACTAGTGGTTCTCAATCCTTCTAATGCTGTGACCCTTTAACATGGTTCCTCGTGTTGTGATGACCTCCAAACATAAAATATTTTCATTGATACATCTTAATTGTAATTTTGCTACTGTTATGAAGCATAATGTAAACACCTGTTTTCTGATGGTCTTAGGTGACCTTTGTGAAAGGATCATTTGACCTGCTCTGACCACAGGTTAAGACCACTGGTTTATATGTCTGTCTTCCAGTTACCTTGTAAAAGGTCCTTCTGTCAGAGCTTACTCCCCAATTTAGATCAATTGATATTCTGCATCCTTCTCCGATTGTCATTCAGAAATCTGTTTCATTCTGCATTTCTTCTCTGATTGTCATTCAGAAATCTGTTTCATTTACTAGCCTCTGTTATGATCTGCAAGCTTATTTCTATAGGCCCATCCCTTGTTAACCATCTAACCTTGCTTTCCCAGCAGTTCTCTGCTTATCTTCTTCCCATCTCTACCAAGGTTCCACATACTTTCTTCATATTCTTAACTCCTTTTCAGTCTGTAACTCGAATCTAAATCCCTCTTGCTGAGATTGCTAACCATGATAATTGTTTTCCAAAGCTGGCCCCCAAATGACTCCAATGGTTGTTGTCTAGAAGCAATGTGTGACTCCAAACAAAAGCTAGACCTGATCATCCTGCCCCTGCTCTGTCTTCTGGCTGCTTTGGTTTAACATACACAGTATGGGAGATATGGTGGACCTGCCTTCACTGTCTCTGCTCTTACAGCATCCAGGGATGCTTTCATTTGAAACATTCTCAATGATGTACCAATATTGGAATTGTCACCAAGCATGGGATTTTCAGTTCATTAAAGAGCTTATCAACATTGCTAATCACTATTTTATTCTATATCTATTTTTAATAAATGTCTTCAGTAAGCATGTGGTGTTCAAACTCATATATTTATTTTTTTTCTGATAAAAAGCTTTTAGTATGACTCCTTTTTGAACATGGGCTGGACCTAGCAAGTGTTTTCTAAAAAAATAAACATGGCATCATGAAATATCATTCCCATAAAAATATTATAAAACACTATGGTTTATATTGATGGCCAGCTCTGTTTATTATTTTATTTCTTCGTCTGCTCCTCGTTCTTCTTCAACGGGGTCTAATGATGTAGAACAGGCTATTCTTAAATTAACTATCCTGTCTCAGCCTTCTGACATCACAGGTGAGAATCACCATAACTGATTTCCTCAGTTGCCCACTTAAAAAAAAAAAAAAGCAAGTTGTCATGAAAAGACAGTCACAATGAAGAACTGAGGGTGACAACTGGCCAAGAGCTGACAATGAAGTGAACCCTACCAACAACTCTGTGTATCTAAGAAGAAACTTTACGTTATTGAAATCTGAGACAATTATAGTCCACGGATACCTTGAATACTGCTATGAAGTAATAAACACTTCTAGGCCATTCTCAGATTTCTGGCCAACAGAAACACTAAAATAATAAATGAGCATTATGTTAAGCCACTAATTTCTACTATAATTTAGAGTACAGCAATATGATCATTGTGCCTTCTACTCTCAGGACTTCAAGCACATGCACACATTAATCACCATAACCTTATGAAGTGTTCACTATCATCTTTTTTATTTTACAAATGAGGAAACTGAAGCACAATAACTACCAAAGATAACTCAAGCATTATAGATTAGAGTTTAGCTTGGTCAGATATTGTAAATATATACTAAAGGAATGAACAACCATGTTGTTCTAAAAAGCAAAAAAAAAAAAAAAAAAAGTTCTGGGAATGATTAAAACATTTTTAGCACTTTAACAAACTCAATGAAATTAAGAATTGCATATAATAGATTCTGGCTGTATGTTAGCATTTTTGGCCCTGTGGTTGACATAAAATATCTGCTTACAACTCCATGCATACTATAGACATGGTTTCTACTTTACGCTTCTTACATATAAGCTAAGAAAACAACACAGGGGAACTGGTAACTGATCATGATTTACTGATGAGCTTTATGATGACTTATGTGAATCTGTGTTGTTTGATCAGATCAAAATAACCTCCTACCACCAAGCCAGTCCATTTTCCACTGTGAAGTAACTAAGGGAAATTGTATGGGACACCATCTAACTCTCTGCTGAATGTCATGCTGTAGAATGACAACTTCTTCCATTTCTACACCTCTAAGTGGGCCATGTGAGTCATGTTGGATAGTTTTCTTGCTGTGACTTTGGCGTGGCTTCCAAATAAAATAGTTACAGAGTATGGTTTCCCACCAAAGACTGAGACCAGTTAAATCACACATTTTTACTGTAGCCCTTATTAAAAACAAAAGTGAACCCCCAACAGTGATCATTTCATAGGCATGGTCTGAAGAAAAGAGAAGTGGGTAGGACCACATTCTTGAACATTAATTCTATTTCACCTCCCAGGTTGCTGTGGGTGTTTGGACAGTAATCCATTAACAGATAGATTGATATGGGTCTGAAAAGAATGTTACAAGACCATGAGTCAGTACAGTCATCACTTCAAAGCTGTTTTAGTAGCTGGCAGGAAGTGGTGTGGGTCTCGAGAGCATAAAACTGGCCTCAGAGAAGGTGTGGTCTATGAAAATACTGATGTAATACAAACATTGTATTTCTCAACTATTTATAAGGTCATTCCTACCCCACATCAGATGTCAGATCTGCCTCTGAGAGGTTCCACATGGAACCTACAACATTCTTTGGTTTTGGCACTTTTGCAATGCAACGCATTTCTGCAGTGTGTGGGGAAAGCAGTACAAAGTCATCTAAGTCGAATTGGCTTGGCATTCATCTGCAGAGCTTCATCTTGCCAACTCACTGGGCTCTCTGGCTTATTCAAAACTCTGCATAAACTTAGACACGCTGTTTTCCTGTTACCCTGTCCATGGCTTGATGAAGGTCCTAGTAGTGACCAAGGCAAGTTCCTTCAGTATCTCTCAGGAACAGTGTCACTGCCTCAGACAGCACAAGGACCATTAGCCCAGTGCAGAGACATAGTTAACCCCTATTACCCTTCTCATTTATACCTTAGTAATGGGAAGCATCCTAGAGAAAAAAACAAAAACTTCTCCAAAATTTTGAGAACTACCCATAGGAAGAAAGCAGAGAGCACCTGTCCTTGTGGTATGGTAGAGCTTCTTTTGGGTATACTACCAGGAGCACTATAGCTGGGTCTTCAGGTAGAACTATTTCCAGTTTTCTGAGGAACCTCCAGATTGATTTCCAGAGTAGTTGTACCAGTTTGCAATCCCACCAGCAATGGGGGAGTGTTCCTTTTTCTCCACATCCTTGTCAGCATGTGCAGTCTCTTAAGTTTTTGATCTTAGGCATTCTGATTGGTGTGAGGTGGAATCTCAGGGTCATTTTGATTTGCATTTCTCTGATGACTAAGGGTGTTGAACATTTCTTTAAGTGCTTCTCTGCCTTTTGAGATTCTTCTGTTGAGAATTCTCTGTTTAGCTCTGTACCCCATTTTTAATTGAGTTATTTGGTTTCTTGGAGTCTAACTTCTTGAGTTCTTTATATATTTTGGATACTAGCCTTCTATTGGATGCAGGGTTGGTAAAGATCTTTTCCCAATCTGTAGGCTGCCATTTTGTCCTAATATCAGTGTCCTTTGCCTTACAGAAGCTGTTCAGTTTCATGATGTCCCATTTGTCAATTGTTGATCTTAGAGCCTGAGCCATTGGTGTTCTGCTCAGGAAAATTTCCCCTGTGTCAATGTGTTCAAGGCTATTTCAGATGCAGATACTTATAGCCAACCATTGAATTGAGGTTGGGGACCCCTATGGAAGAGGTAGGGGAAGGACTGAAGAAACTGAAGAGGATGACAACCTCATATGAAAACCTATAGTGTCAGCTAATCCTAACCCCTGGGAGGTCCCAGAGTCTAAACCACCAACCAAAGAGCATACATGGGCTGGTCCGAAGCACCTTGCACATATATAGCATATGTCTGGTCTCAGTGGAAAAGGATGCACCTAATCCTGTAGAGACTTGATGCTCCAGGGAAGGGGGATGCCTGGGGAGGGGGAGGAAGCACCTTCTCAGAGAGAAAGAGGGGAATGGGGTCAAGAACTCTGTGATGGGGGACCAAAAAGGGGGTGCAACATTTGGAATATAAATAAATAAAATAATTAATTTAAAAAATAACCTGTAGGTTCCTCCACTTTTCCAAACCCTGTCACTCACATGCAATGTTCTAGTTCTTTCAGTTGCTGGTAAGTGACAGACCAAAGATGACAAGTCACTTTCATTTAAATCTCTCTGTGAAGCAAAACTGTTTACAAAGGGGAAAGATAGTCACAAAATGCATTTCAAAGTTATACCCTTTGCCCACTTTTCTACTAGACTGGGAGAGGGATTGTGGGAGGGGGTGACTAGGAAGGGGGCAGTGAGCAGGATATAAAGTAAATAACTTAAAAAAATTAATTAAATTTTTAAAAAAGCAAAGGAAGCAGTAACATCCTAAATATGAATCAGCCTAACTCACCCATGCCTAAACCATTCCTAAGGGAAGAGACACATTCTTTAGCCTGAGGATGGTCTTAACTAAGAAAGAGCCCTACTGCAGCAGTCAGTATTTGTCCACTTAATATTAACAATATGCCTGGGTGAAAATCATTTAGCAAGTTAGGGGGTCTCAGACAAAAAGAAGTAATTTTTATAGGAAATCACATTGCTCAGATTCACAGAATGATTGAACAACAGTTTCCAAAGCAGAGTGAAGCCATGTCTGACAATAGACCAAGGAAACTCCTTATTTTGCACCATGCAGGTCTGAGTCAGCACTGACAGCTAAGGTATAAATCACAGCCTCTGCTTCCGTTCTCAGTAAGCTTTCCACCTCTGGTGTCCAATCCTCTCCTATTCCATGAAGCCTAACTCCTTAAACAAGTTACTAGTCAGGAAAAAAATCACTCTAAGTCTCTGCTGTGATATTTGCATGTAAAAATATTTTATTTTCTAACATCAGTTTTCAAAAAGTTGTCAAGAATAGAATTTTAAACATCTATGAACAAATGTAGAGAAAAGACATATAGGCTAGACATATAGGCAGAATTGAAGAGGTTTTATTACTCAGTAAGAGCTACACATGAGATAAAGGAATAGTAGACAAGCCTATTGAACTCCACTTCATTATTGACAAAGGACTCTACAGTATTCTGAAAAACAAAATGAAAAAATGATAGTTGACACCTGCAGCATCTTCACTGGGACACTGGGGAGAACAGTCTGTGACAACAGGAGGTAGCTTTGAAACAATAGAAGGCAGTGATGTCACACACAAACCAGATACAATTGATGTCCTTTGTGGGAAACTCGGAGACCTTAAAAATGCAGACTAGAGTTCAGAAGTTCAAAAGACTTTCAGAAGAGGCACTACCAAGGCCAAAGGTGGAATCTGGAAGGGAAATTAAGAACTGAGGAAACCAAGGGCAGAACTGAGAGGCCCTCTGGAAGAACTGTTTCAACCTTCTTCCTCCTGGTCACTTTAGTCATTGCATGGGCATGCACTGAACAGCTGGTTACACTAGACACCTCTCTAACCACAGGGAAACTGGTAGACGAAGGCCTTGCTGTCATAAGGTGTGCATGCTACTGGGGGTAACAGACATATAAACAAATAGAGAAATAATAGAAATTGGTAGAATAGAATAAAAAGTGATAACCATTGAGGGGTAAAGGACTTGAGGAGACAGTTACTAGAGGAAGCTGTTTGGAGCTAAATTGTATTTCCTCAGATAACTCGTATATTGAATTCCTAATCGCAGGACTTAAGAATGTGGCTGTATTTAGGTATGAGATCTTTAAAGAAATAATTAATGCAGTAAAGAACAAGATAGGGTATCTTAAAGAGTTAAAAATACAATAAACTCCAGACCGGCAAAATGAGTACCTCTGTAAGAGAAAAGGATTTGGGTATAGACACGGGGAGGGGGGGCGCTGGGGGCAGACAGTTTAAGACTAAAGAGAAGATGGCCATCAGTAAGCCAAGGAAAGATACTTCAGAAGAAACCAAACAGCAATACCTTGCTCTCAAACTTCTGGCCTCCAGAAATGAGAGATAACGTAGTTCTGCTCTTTAGATGTGTGGTCCACCTTGCTTTATTCTGACAGCCATGGCAGCAGTAGACAAAGCAATACAGATGCCTTCCTTAGTGTGGTCACAGACAGACTCTTTGAAGTGGTAACAAGTAACATCTAGGGCGAAATAGAAATAAACACTGTTTCAAGAACAGAAAACGTTACAGGCCAGAGAAATAAGACAGACATTTCAAAAGACAAAAACGACCCCAGCATCTGTGGTATAATGTGCAAGGCTAGAGAATAAGCACTATTCTCTAGAATATGGAGAGACTGTCTTTTATTTCCCAGAGAGAGTATGAATAACAAGACAGAGAGTATGGGTCTGTCCTTAGCTCATCCAGATGTTCCCCCTCACAAATGGATGTAAGAAAGCCAAGTGTTCAGATGCATCCTCTAGTAAAGCAAGAATGAGAATCAGTCATTAGCTGAGGATATTAGAGGAAAGCAGTTATCTTTGTGATTGGGAGAACCAGCATTGGAGAGAAAATAGGACTGACGGTCTGTTGGGCACTCATGTTGGGTCTGTGACTATGATTTCAGAAGGAAAAGATCACAGTTGCTAAATTTTCTTTATTTCTTTAGTTCATAGATGTACATTTAGAGTGGGGGAGTAGGAGAGTTTCATCAATGGCAATTATTGTTGAAAGAGATGGTGATGGTAGAGAAAGGTGATGGTGTGTGACTTACGGCACCAGGACAATACATGATGAAGACACCTGTCCTTTGACCTTCCCTTGTGAACTGGGCCATTTGTGGATCTTTATGGTACCTGCTAAAAGCTTCATCTACCTGTTAGACTAACACCAAAGGATGAAGTGTTTCAAATGCTCAGATAAAAAGTTTAATTTAATTTAATGTTAGGAAAAAGTAGGTATTCATTCATATTTGAACAAGGAAATAATAATTTTAAAAAAACAAACAGTTCAAAAGGGAAACTAAAAAGCAGTTCCATCTTTTGTTGAGTATTCAGGGTTTAGAAGGATATAGAGTCCTCTCCGAATCACCTAGCAGAGTAACTATGCTTTCATTAAAGAGCATTATTAGACAGAAATTATAAACATGGTGGTGCATTCCTGGAACCCCCACACTCTGGAGGTAACAGCAGACCAAAGCTAGTCTGAAAGCTTAAGATCAGTTCAGACTTGAGGAACAAAACAAGCAGTTTTATCCAATGTTCAACATCCAGTAAAGATAATTTTTCTAAAGATTTATTTATTTGTTATATGTAAGTACACTGTAGCTGTCTTCAGACACTCCAGAAGAGGATGTCAGATCTCCTTACAGATGGTTGCGAGCCACCATGTAGTTGCTGGGATTTGAACTCAGGACCTTCAGAAGAGCAGTCAGGCTGGGTGGTGGTGGTGCACGCCTTTAATCTCAGCACTTGAGAGGCAGAGAAAGGTGGATTTCTGAGTTCGAGGCCAGCCTGGTCTACAGAGTGAGTTCCAGGACAGCCAGGGCTATTCAGAGAAACCCTGTCTCCAAAAACCAAAAACCAAAAAAAAAAAAAAAGAAAAAGAAAAAGAGCAGTCAGTGCTCTTAACCACTGAGCCATCTCGCCAGCCCCCAGTAAAGATAAATTAACGAAATTTGGTTTCTATTTTCTGGGGACTTTTATAGGTATAATGCAGTACAATGATGTATTTTTCCAGAAATTTTCAATTCAAGTGCTCATTGTTCTGATACTCTTATGCCTGTCAAACTCCATACCTTCACCACTGCTTGTGAAAAATATTATCATAATAACTAAAATAAACATACCAACATCAAGAACAATATAGAGTTGTGGTAAGAACTCATGCAACAACAAAGATAACCTACTTTCGAGGTTGCTTTAAAAGAATGCTGCTCAGTCATGCTCCTCCCTGCCTTTATGATGAGGAACTTAGATACGGGCTGAGGACAGACTTTCCCACCACCCATGTGTCTCATTATTTGTGCCTGTTCTGTAAAAGAGAAGACAGCCATTCTATACTCTAGGAAATATCGCTTATCATACCTCACCATTCACCATGCCACAGAGATACTATGCTTCTTTCTATACTTTGAATTTCCTGTCTTAGGTCTGTTGCGTTTGACCTTTCCTATCTTGGGATGGTGTTTATTTGCTTTTCAGCCCACTTGTTACCTGTCACCACTTCAGAAAGGGCTCTCTTCCTCCACACTGAGAAAGGCTATAGCTACCATATGGTAGGGAATGGACAATTCTGGGTTTTTGCCATTAGATTAATGTACTTTAAAAAAATATTTTAAATAAAGTATATGACTCAAAATGGAGGAACAAATTCTCAACATTTACATCAAATGAACTTGAGGTCTATTTCTCATTTATGTCAAAATGGGGCTAGCGATATTTTAGGTCAAGAGTGAACTAAGGGGGGTTGCACACATAGCTCTGTCTTATCTGAAAGACAGATTATTAAAAGTTTGACTTATAGGAACCTTTTATCCTCTCACAGACTCCTGAAGACCACAAATAAAATTCAATTATTTGATAATTATCTACTGATAGTTAATATATTAGAAATTAGATTGGGAAGACTATTAGCATATTTTACTGAGGATTTTTGAGGTTATTATATCATATATATTATAAAATAATATAATCACATTTCTTCCTTCCCTTTCCTCCATGTGAACCTTCCCAAACAACACTCCTAGCTCAAATTCATAGCCTCTTTTTTATTAATTGTTATTACATAATCTATATATAAGCACACACACAAATATATATATATGTGTGTATATATATATATATATATATACATATATATATTGCTCAATCTGTATAATGTTACTTGTACATATATTTTCAGGGCTCACCCTTTGGTACTGGACATTTAATTGATGTGCTCTTCTCTGGGGAAGACCATTTCTCTCTCTCTTTTTCCCTCCCAGCTTTCTTCAGTTGCCATGAATTCTCTGTGTAGGATGGAGATCTTATAGACTTCCCTCTGTTCACTTTGTCATGTCCATTGGTGTCATGCTTTGTTCAGTTCACACTTGGGCAGTCATGTTGGTGAGAATTTATGTGTGTACCTTCTGGTGTTACTAAGAGACACAATCTCACAGCCAACTCCATGGCTCTTATAAACTTTCTGCCCCTCTTCCATAATGTTCCCTGAGCCTTAACTATAAGAGCATCATATAGAATCATGGACTTGAATCCAAATGTCTGCATTTTGGTTGGTGGTGGTTTTCTATAGTAGTCTCCAATAAATCCACTGTTTGTTAACATATATATGAATTGTTTGCCATATACTTTATATGTTTTCATTTCTTCAGGGTGAATTATTGGTACTTACTTGTTTTCCACATTGATAGTACCATGTTTCCCTGATTGTTCAGGATCCTTGTGGCTAAGCACAGGTGTCTACACATCTAAAGAAATTTGTATTTAATTCTAATGATTAGAATTATTTTTGTAAACTAGCTTCTATTAATAGAAACCCCATAACATTTTGTCACCTACATACTCTGAACACATAATCTAATAAGGTTGACGGATGAACTTGCTGCCAGATTCCTCACACAGGCATGAATTCATAATGTGTGTCTGCTAGAGTATTTCAGTATCCTGAGCCTTTGAAGCCAGCCTAGTGCCATGCTTGCCCCTGGGATGAACCTGCTAAATGAGTCCAGTAGGAAGGAAATGTCTAGAATCCAGGCCTTTAAAGGTAACCTCAGATCATATATCCCTACAATGCTGCTGGAATCATACACTCCCAAGGACTGACCTGGATTTGTGTCAGCCCCAGTGTCTGAGATTACAGGGGTTGGTCTGATTCCCTGAGTCTGAGTTTATAGGACCCAGTTGGGTACTGGAGTGGTCATTAGGGCTATCTTTTCATGAAATTTTACTACTGTGGGTCTAAAGATGGGTCTACAGAAAAGCTCACTGCTCACTCTACTCTCACACATAGAGAGAATCTTCCTCAACACTGCAGTGAGTGGGCTTCGAGAAGCAGTGATGGGGTAATGGGGAATGCTCATCCTTGTCATCTTCATTGACTTTATCATTTGTTTTGTGCTAGGTTTACATATGCTATACTCTTCTACATCACTGAGCTATGCCCCAGCAATGTGTTCTTCCTTAATCTGCACTACCCAAAATGCTATCTAATCTGTCACTGGGTTTCCTTAGTTCTTTGAAGACTGCTCCACTATCTTGATGATGCCAATCTGTCATAAGTCATTTTAGAAAAGAATAATACACCCTCAGTCAGCAAATAGTAGCATTATTTAATATGAAACTAGAAATGAATACTGGGATAAAGAGAAAAGTTCTCCATGTCTATGGAAATTTAACAATACCCCTCAGAGGAGCCAACTGGTTAAAGGAATCAGAGGCAAAATCATAAAAGTAAGCTCTGATTAACAAAAATTGAATAAAACACACTAGGTTTAAAGTGTATTTGTTTTATATTACGTACCTGAGTGTTGTGCCTTCATATGTACACATCTTTTCACTGTGTGCATGTTCTGTGCCTGTGAAGGAAAGAAGAGGGTGTCAGATCTCCTGGAAGAACAGTGACCAAAGTTGGGTTTTTTGGAAGGGAGGTGGAATAGCTTATTTCATCTTACAACTCACAAGCTACACTCCATTGGAAAGGGAAATCAGATCAGGAATTTGGATGCAGGAACTGAAGCATGGACCCTGCAAAAGTGCTGTGTATTGGCTTGTTCCCTATGGCTTGCTCAGCCTGCTTTCTTGTGTACCATAAGACCACCTTCCCAAGAGTGGCACCAACCACAAGGTACTATGCACTCCCACAGTATCCAGAGTCAAGAAAATGCCCACAAGTTTTGTCTACAGGACAATCTTATGATGGCCTTTTTACCAATTGAGGATCTCTCTTACCAGATGACTCTAGCTTACATAAAGTTGATAGCATGTTAGTGAGTAAACTATACAAGTTGAAACATAATTCAATTATACAAAAAAGCAAACTTCACAAAATTTCCTCCTCCCATGTTAGTATGTCTATTGATATTGTCATTGTTCAGAACTTATTTAGGGAGCCTTACTATTGAGGTATTATAAGTGTATCTTCTCAACATGCCTAGGATGTCACATTTTCATGGCAAACTTCCTGGTTCTCTGACTAGTAAAATCTTTCTGTCCCCTTTTCACTGATTTTCCCTGATCTTTCATATTTTCACCATAAAATAAAAACTATATGTGGCACTTTGTATTGTAATTATCTTTTTTTTCCTTTCATTTCTTTTCTTTAAGATTTTTTTTATTTACATGTCATACGATATCTCCTTTCCCACTCTCCCTCCAAAGAAAATAAAAATAAAATTAAATTAAATTAAAATTAAAAAACAAAATAAAAACAAAAATTAAAACCCTGTTCCCTCCCCCTGGTCCCCACTCCATCCTCTCCTGTTTACTGGCCCTGGCATTCCCCTACACTGGGGCATAGATCCTTCACAGGACCAAGGTCCACTCCTCCCATTGATGACCAGCTTGGCCATGCTCTACTATACACATGCTGCTGGAGTCATTAATCCCACCATGTGTACTCTTTGATTGGTGAATTAGTCCCTGGGAGCTCTGAATGTACAAGTTAGTTCATATTGTTGTTTGTCCTAAGGGCTGAAAACCCTTCAGCTCCTTGGGTCCTTTTTCTAGTTCCTTCATTGGGGACTGTGCACTAAGTACAATGGATGGTTGTGAGCCTCTACTTCTGTATTAGTCGGGACTGTCAGAGCCTCTCAGGGGAAAGATATATCAGGCTTCTTTCAGCCAGCACTTGCTGGCATCCACAATAGTGTCTGGATTTGATGATTAAATATGGGAAGTATTCCCAGGTGGAGCAGTCTCTGGATTCTCCTTCCTTCAGTATCTGCAACTCCTTCCATGGGTATTTTGTTCCCCCTTTTAAGAATGAATGAAGTATTCACGTTTTGGTCTTCCTTCTTCTTGAGTTTTTTTGTGGTTTGTGGATTGTACTTTGTGTATTTCAATCTTCTGGGCTAATATCCACTTATCAGAGAATGCATAGCATGTATGTTCTTTAGTAATTGGGTTGCCTCACTCAGGATGATATTCTCCAGATCTATCCATTTCCCTAGGAATTTCATAAATTCATTGTTTTTA
>NW_022196912.1:50975586-50984142 GCF_008632895.1 Mastomys coucha | reverse complement strand
GCCCTCTATCAGATATAGGATTGGTAAAGATCTTTTCCCAGTTTGTTGGTTGCTGTTTTGTCCTATTGCCTTTTGCCTTACAGAAGTTTTGCAACTTTATGAGGTCCCATTTGTCAATTCTTGATCTTAGAGCAAAAACTATTTGTGTTCTGTAAAAGAAAATTTCCCCTGTGCCTATATGGTTGAGGCTCTTCCTCACTTCCTTTTCTATTAGTTTGAGTGTATCTGGTTTTATTTGAGGTCCTTGACCCACTTGGGCTTGACCTTTGTACAAGGAGATAAGAATGGATCAATTTGCATTCTTCTACATGCTAACCACCAATTGAGCCAGCACCATTTGTTGAAAAGGCTGTCTTTTTTCCACTGTATGGTTTTAGCTCCTTTGTCAAAGATCAAGTGGCCATAGGTTTGTGGGTTCATTTCTGGGTCTTCAGTTCTATTCCATTGGTCTACCTGCCTGTCACTGTACCAATACCATGCAATTTTCATCACAATTTCTCTGTAGTACACAGCTTAAGGTCCAGAGTGTTGATTCCACCAGCGGTTCCTTTAATGTTGAGAATAGGTTTGGCTATCCTGGGTTTTGTGTTGTTCCAGATGAATTTGCAAATTGCTCTTTCTAAGTCTGAGAAGAATTGAGTTGGAATTTTGATGGAGATTTCATTGAATCTGTAGATTGCCTTTGGCAAGATGGCCATTTTTACTATATTAATCCTGCCAGTCCATGAACATGGGAGAGCTTTCCATCTTTTGAGATCTTCTTCGATTTTCTTCTTCAGAGACTTGAAGTTCTTGTCAAACAGATCTTTTACTTGCTTAGTTAGAGTCACACGAAGGTATTTTATATTATTTGCGACTATTGTGAAGGATGTTATTTCCCTGATTTCTTCCTCAGCCTGTTTATCCTTTGTATAGAGGAAGGCCACTGATTTGTTTGGTTCAATTTTATATCCAGATACTTTGCTGAACTTGTTTATCAGGTTTAGGAGCTCTCTAGTGGAATTTTTGGAGTCACTTAAGTATACTATCATGTCATCAGCAAATAGTGATAATTTGACTTCTTCCTTTCCAATTCGTACCCCTTTGATCTCCTTTTGTTGTCTAATTGCTCTGCCTAGGACTTAACAATATTGAATAGGTAGGGAAGAGAGTAGGCAGCCTTGTCTAGTCTCTGATTTTAGTAGGATTGCTTCAAGTTTCTCTCCATTTAGTTTGATGTTGGCTACTGGTTTTCTGTATATTGCTTTTACTATGTTTAAGTATGGGCCATGAATTCCTGATCTTTCCAAGACTTTTATCATGAAGGGATGTTGGATTTTTGTCAAATGCTTTCTCAGCATCTAATGAGATGATCATGTTTTTTGTTCTTTGAGTTTGTTTATATGGTGAATTATATTGATAGATTTCCATATATTGAGCCATCCCAGCATACCTGGGATGAAGCCTACTTGATCATGGTGGATGATCCTTTTGATGTGTTCTTGGATTCGGTTTGCAAGAATTTAATTGCATATTTTTGCATTGACATTCATAAGGGAAATTGGTATGAAGTTTTCTTTCTTTCTTAGGTCTTTGTGTGATTTAGGTATAAGAGTAATTGTGGTTTCATAGAACGAATTGGCTAGAGTACCTTCTGTTTGTATTTTGTGGAATAGTTTCAGGAGTATTGGTATTAGGTCTTCTTTGAAGGACTGATAAAACTCTGCACTAAACCTATCTGGTCCTAAGCTTTTTTTGGTTCAGAGACTATTAAAGACTGTTTCTATTTCATTAGCAGATATTGGACTGTTTAGATCATTGATCTGATCTTGATTTAAATTGGTACCTGGTATCTGTCTAGAAAATTGTCCATTTCATCCAGGTTTTCCAGGTTTGTTGAGTATAGGCTTTTGTAGTAGGTTCTCATGATTTTCTGGATTTCCTCAGTGTCAGTTGTTATGTGCCCCTTTTCATTTCTGATCTTGTTAAGTAGGATACTGTCTCTGTGCCCTCTAGTTAGTCTGGCTAAGGGTTTATCTATTTTGTTGACTTTCTCAAAGAACCAGCTCCTAGTTTGGTTAATTCTTTGTATAGTTCTTTTTGTATCTATTTGGTTGATTTCAGCCCTGAGTTTGATTATTTCCTGCCTTTGACTCCTCTTGGGTGAGTTTGCTTCTTTTTGTTCTAGAGCTTTCAGATGTGCTGTCAAATTGCTGTGGTATGCTCTCTCCAGTTTCACTTTGGAGGCACTTGGAGCTATTAGTTTTCCTCAAAGGACTGCTTTCATTGTGTCCCATAAGTTTGGGTATGTGTGGCTTCATTTTCAGTAAACTCTAGAAAGTCTTTAATTTCTTTCTTTCTATCTTGACCAAATTATCATTGAGTAGGGTGTTGTTAAGCTTCCACGTGTATATAAACATTCTATTGTTTATGTTGTTATTGATGAGCAGCCTTAGTCCATGGTGATCTGATAAGATGCAAGGAATTATTTTAATCTCCTTGTATCTGTTGAGGCCTGATTTGTGACCAATTATATGGTCAGTTTTGGAGAAGGTACCATGAGGTGCTGAGAAGAAGGTATATCCTTTTGTTTTAGGGTAAAAAGTTCTATAGATATCTGTTAAATCCATCTGTTTCATAACTTCTGATAGTCTCGCTGTGTCTTTGTTTAGTTTCTGTTTTCATGATCTGTCCATTGCAGAGAGTGGGATGTTGAAATCTCCCACTATTTTGTGTGGGTTGTGATATGTGCTTTGAGCTTTAGTAAAGTTTCTTGTATGAATGTAGATGCCCTTTGATTTGGAGCATAGAGGTTCAGAATTGAGAGTTCATCTTGGTAGATCATACCTTTGATGAGTATGAAGTGTCCCTCCTTATCTTTTTTGATCACTTTAGAGTGAAAGTTGATTTTATTTGATATTAAAATGGCTACTCCAGCTTTTTTCTTGGGACCATTGGCTTGGAAAAATGTTTTCTGGCCTTTTATTCTGAGATAATATCTGTCTTTGTCACTTTGTCCTGTTAATGTACCCAGTCTAATAGTCTATGTCTTTTTATTGGAGAATTGAGTCCATTAATATTAATAGGTATTGAGGAAAAGTAATTGCTGCTTCCTATCATTTTTGTTATTAGAGTTGGAATTCTGTTCATGTGGCTATCTTTGTTTAGTTTTGTTGGAAGATTGCTTTTTTTTTTTTTTGCTTTTTTAGGGATGTAGTTCCCCTCCTTGTGTTGGAGTTTACCATTTATTACCCTTTGAAAGACTGGATTTATGGAAATATATTGTGTAAATTTGGTTTTGTAATGGAATACTTTGGTTTCTCCATCTATGGTGATTGAGAGTTTTGCTGGATATAGTAACCTGGGCTGGCATTTGTGTTCTCTTAGGGTCTGTATGACATCAGCCCAGGATCTTCTGGTTTTCGTAGTCTCTGGTGAGAAGTCTGGTATAATTCTGATAGGTCTGCCTTTATATGTTACTTGACCTTTTTTCCTCACTTCTTTTAATATTCTTTCTTTGTTTTGTGCATTTGGTGTTTTGATTATTATAGGTGGGAAGAATTTCTTTTCTGGTCCAGTCTATTTGGAGTTCTATAGGTTTCTGGTATGTTCATGGGTACCTCTTTCTTTAGGTTAGGGAAGTTTAAGTTTTCTTCTATAATTCTGTTGAAGATATTTACTGGCCCTTTAAGTTGGAAGTCTTCACTCTCTTCTGTACCTATTATCCTTAGGTTTGATCTTCTCATTGTGTCCTGGATTCCTGGATGTTTTGGGTTAGGAGCTTTTTGCATTTTGTGTTTTCTTTAATGTTGTGTCAATGTTTTCTATGGTATCTTCTGCACCTGAGATTCTGTCTTCTATCTCTTGTATTCTGTTGGTGATGCTTGCATCTATGGTTCCTGACTTCTTTCCTAAGGTTTCTAACTCCAGAGTTGTCTCTCTTTGTGATTTCTTAACTGTTTCTGCTTCCATTTTTAGGTCCTGGATGGTTTTGCTCAATTCACCTGTTTGGTTGTGCTTTCCTGTAATTCTTTAAGGGATTTTTGTGTTTCCTCTTTAAGAGCTTCTACTTGTTTACTCGTGATCTCCTGTAATTCTTTAAGGGATTTTTTTTTGTTTCCTCTTTAAGGGCTTGTACCTCTTTACCTATGTTCTCCCGTGTTTCTTTAAGGGAGTTATTCATGTCCTTCTTAAATTCCTCTAGCACCATCATGAGATATGATTTTAGATCCAAATCTTGCTTTTCCGGTGTTTTGGGATATCTGGGGCTTGCTGTGGTGAGAATACTAGGTTCTGATGAAACCAAGTAGTCTTGGTTTCCATTGGTAAGATTCTTGTGTTTGCCTTTCACCATCTGTTGATCTCTGGTGTTAGATGTTTTTGCTGTCTCTGGCTGGAGCTTGTTCCTCCTGTGGGTCTGTAAGCCTGTGTCAGCAGATGTGGGAGATCAGCTCTGCTCTGGTAAAACCAGTGTGCAAATGGCTGTGTACCAGTCCCTCCTCAGTTCTGAGGTAAGAGTACACCCTAGAGACAGGCTTTCCACTTGCAGGAAAAGTGCAGAGAGGGCTGTGGATCCGCTGTCACTCCTAGGTGTAGATGGAGGTAGAAAGGATGCTGTCAAGACTGCCTTGTCACTTGTGAGACCTGTGCCTCCCAGCTGGTCAGGACCAAAGTTCTTTATCCACCAAAATAAGTGTCAAAAATCGAACCTAGGTTGTCGGAAAGAGCAGCCAGTCCTCTTAACCACAAAGCCATCTTTCCAGCTCCAAGCAAATCATAATTTGTGGAATACACCAAAATTAGTTCTAAAAAGGGCATTCATTATAAAAATGTCTTCAGTAACAAAAAATGAGAAAGATCTCAAACAACCTAAGTGTATGCTTAAAGCTGAATTTAGAAAAAGAAGAAAATAATAATAAAGATTAGAGCATAGATAAAAGAAATAATAACCAGGAAAATGATTTAAAAGAGAAATGAAAAGGAGAGTTTGTATTTTGAAGAGATAAGTGAAATGTATAAAACTTTATTTAAAATGATAAATAAAGTAAAGAGATTCAAACATAGATAAGTTTATGCAAGTAAGACATCACTACACTTAACTACACAGCAGAGACCACTGTGAGCAATTATAACTCAAACAATGGGAACACTCAGAGGATAAGCTCCTTGAAACAGACCTGCCAAGAGCACAGCAAGGAGACATGGAAGATTTGAATCAACAGGTAATAAACAAGAAAATTAAAAGGTTAACTAAAAATACCACAGCAAAGTAAAACACATGGCTCCACTGATAACTTACAAAACACTTTTATTTTTTATTTGTGTGTGTGTGTGTGTGTGTGTGTGTGTGTGTGTGTGTGTGTGTGTTGTGTGCATGTGTGTGTGCAGTGCCCATGAAGACTGGAAGAGAACATTAGATCTCCTGGAACTGGAGTTACAGGGAGTTGTGAGCTGCTTGATATGGGTACTGAGAATCTAAAGGATTATAGCTGGTATGTGGAGGAGTGGCAGGGATTTAGGGCTAATCCCTATAGCTTCAGACCTACAGTAGTTCCACAAGACTGTAGCATGCCCAGGATTGCTTCTAGCTCTGAAATGTGATGGTCTCTACAAACATTTGTAAGACTTTTTTGACAATCTTCTCTACCTCCTGCCCCAGAGATAGGGCACAGGCAGATTAGTGCCTCTGCCAGAGTGAGAGTTCCCAAGGGAGGGTGACAATCGAGCTGTTACCATCCCTTCCCATTAGTACTGCAAAGGACCCCATCCCCAGCATTTCTTCAAATACTTAGCAAAGCAAATATCACTGTGAAGTTAATCACTGACCTTACAGGTCTGTATAGTATAGGAAACATCTGTTCATTAAAAAAAGCAATTAGATTAAAGATGCTTTAACCAGTACATGTTCACTTCATTTTTTATTCAAACTAAAATAAAAGTCCTCCTTACCTTTAAACTCATTGGAGCTGGGCAGTGTTCTCATCCCGTAACTCCTGCATTGCACATTACCTACTATAAATAGATTCCTTTGTGGCTGGTGAAAGCACTTGATTGTATTAATAAACAATTTTCACAAAATAGTAATACAAATAAGCCTCATATTCTTTAATTCTTATCTAAAAAAAGTTGGCAGCTGCTCTGCTGCTAAATGAAGGTAACACATCATCTCCACATACCATGTGTACTGTGTACTCCAGGCTTACAGCCAGCTCCGGTAAACCCGAAGATTGGGATGTCAGAGATCGCAGCCAATGTCAAAGATTGCTGGCTTCTCCTGAGACCATCTTTGGAAGGATGCTGTGATTAGCAACATCATCCAAGTTCTAAGCCTGGAAAAAGAGAGCACTAAATTTAACTCTTTGGTTTCCCAGCATCCTCCTCCCCGTGGTGTCTATCATGCAAGTTATAGCTCATGTCCGCATCCCACATTTCCACTGACTGCTACCTCAAAACCCAAGCTGTAATCATAAAAAAAAATGGTATCTTACTAAATATTCATCAAGGTGATGATAGCTATAAAACTGTATTCTATAAAGTTTAGTGAGAGGGCCTTGATGTATGCTCAACCACAAAAAAAAAAAAAAAAAAAAAAAAAAAAAAAAAAAAAAAAAAAAAAGAACAAAGCAGAGAAAAGAAAAGAAAGAAAGGTAATTACATAAGATGATAAGTACTGTGGTGCTGGTGCTGGATTGCCCAAATCATTTCATGTTAAATGTGCATTGTGCATAAACAAACCTCATGCAGTATACCTTGAATATATGAAACTTATATTTAAGTTGTTCTTTGATAAATAGATGAAGAGAAAGTAATGTCCTTAAGATTTAAATTGTTTGTGTTTTATCTGTGCAGCTGACATGAATCAGCAAGAACTTGGACTCAGTTTCATCATGGCTCTGAAGACATGAAAATGATGTTGAGCTATGGAGGGAGAAGACAAAGGTTCTGCCACAAGCTTCTTCATTGTCTCACCACAAGTTCATTGTTCACATGTCTTCCTGACTCAGCACCAGAAGGTCAGGTTCACAGCTTGTACTAGAGATGCTTGTGGGAGAAGTATTTACACCAAGAAAAACTGCAAAAGTTATCAATCAGGATCAGAGCTTGGTTTTTATTTTCTTTGATTCTTTCCTTGCCCTTTGAAAAGTTGTTCATCATTGAGCAGTATACTATTTAGGTGAGGGAGAAGGTGAGCCATATGAATGAGTGAAGCAATTCCTGTACACATGAGATATGCAGAAGGCATGAGGTACATAGGTGATGCTAAGAGTAGTCTGGGGAATTAAGTACCAATTTTTTGCTCCAAGATAACTCCACAGAGTCACAGAGGAGTTCAAAAGTGAATTGAACCCCAACAAACCGACTTCACGGATGACTATGGAAAGCATCAGAGCTGAGCGATCTAAGTTTGGTTTGGGATTCCAGGCAGTTACGTTCAAGAGCTCTTGAAAGAAGAAAGTTAATTACTCACTTAATTCAGTATTTACTTCAGAGATTCAAGGGTAGTTTTCCATGATAAGCTTAGTTTTACCCTTTAGTCCGAAAATGGAGAAGTGAAAGAATACATATATGTGAAATCAAGTTCATCTCATGTTTTAGCCATGTACATATCACTGTTTGAATCACCCAAAGAAAAATCTTCAAACATGCCTATCAAACACTCCTGACCTCTGTAATTACTCTCTTTAATCAAAGATCAAAGCTGTCTTCAAAACTGAAGAACTTAAGCTAACTGGGGTGGAGTGGCACAAAGAACCACAAGAAAGCAAATGACTGTCATAAAATTTCCACATTCCCAGTGTAGAATTCTTCAGGCTGGCCAAACTCATGTTACATCCTAAAGATATATTAAATTTGACATCACTCACTACTGAAACTGTAAACTTTCTGGTACATAGCTCAGGGCAAGAGACTGGCATTTGGTTTATTTACTCTCATGGATGCAGACCCCAAAAGTCATTGCCTCAGTTTTCCATCATCCTATAAGAAAATTTTCATATGAATTCCTGTAACAGAAATAATCATACCAGGTAGAAGAAAGTAGAATTACTGACAAAAATAGAGATTGAATTTGCAATGCCCACATTTTTTCTATATATTTTGTCTCGTTTTGGTTTTGGTAAAACCTCCCTATTGTGATTAAGATGCTGGTTAAAAATGAAGTATTTGGAGATAGAAAAAGCTGTTCTTTATTTGGGTTTTGTTCTTTGTTTAATATGCCACTTTCTAAGAACCCAAGGAGCTGACGGGTTTGCAGCCCCTTAGGACAAACAACAATATGAACTAACTAGTACCCTCAGAACTCTCAGGGACTTAAAAACCAACCAAAGATTACACATGGTGGGACTCATGGCTCCAGCAGCATATGTATAGCAGAGGATGGCCAAATCGGTCATCAATGGGAGGAGAGGCCCTTGGCCCTGTGAAGGTTCTATACCCCAGTGTAGAGGAATGCCAGGGCCAGTAAGCAGGAGAGGGTGGGGTGGTAAACAGGGGGAGGGAAGAGGGAACAGAGGTTTGTTTTAGTTTTTGGTTTTTTTATTTTATTTTTTTCCGTCTTTTTTTTTTTTTTTTTTTTTT
>NW_022196912.1:50970379-50975526 GCF_008632895.1 Mastomys coucha | reverse complement strand
TCTAGTATCATGGCTTTGGATAAGAAACTAAAACGGTTTTTCATTTGCTTAATAATGCCTGGCCCTATCACAGGGAGGGTGCTCACAGTCACAGTTCAGTTAGTTAGTGACTATCAGAGGTGCTAACCCAGAATAAACCCTCCCTAAAGTGTTAGCCACCGTGGCTCTCCCTGTGAATCTTCTAAAACCGGGTCCCCCAGATTGAGAATGACTGTCTCACCTCCTGGGATATAAATCATTGGAGTATTGTTGATCTGTGGTACACAGGCATACATCTATTTCTGCTCACTACATGAAGATGCAATCTGTGATGCTTTGTTCCTGAATCTGGGGCTTGGCTCATACTGAGATCATAAACACCTTTGATGAACTGCAGTTATACCTACCTACATTTAAGTAAACTAGAGTCAAAGTTCTAAATCTCTGGGAACTATGAAAAATGCTCCTTGTTTAATATATGTTTATGTTCTCTATAAAATTAATTAAATTCAATGTAACCCTGTGAACCATGGATGGGGAAAATGCCATTTATACCTTTGATCATGCTCAGAGGCCAAGAGGCAAGTAAAATGCCATTCCTAGAAAAACTAAAACGGATGAGTATAAATAAGTCTTGGTAAATGTTTATAACGAGAAGCCACTAGAAAACTGCAATGCTAATATAAAGGTAATGATAAGTTACTGGAAATAAGATAGGATGGTGTGCGTGTGTATGTATGTATGTATGTGTGCGTGTGCATGTGTGTATGTGTGCGTGTATGCGTGTGTGTGTGTGCGTGTGTGTGCGTGTGTGCATGTGCGTGTGCGTGCATGTGTATATGTGCATGTGTGTGTATGTGTGTGTGCAAGTATGTGTGTGTGCAAGTATGTGTGTGCATGTGTGTGTGTGCATGTGTGTGTGTGCATGTGTGTGTATGTGTGCGTGTGTGTGTGCGCGTGTGCGTGTGTGTGTGTAAAATGTGATTGCATTGAATCCATCTTGGTGGGTAAAGAGGGGTGTGTTGATCAAAGAAGGGGGCTTGGTTCTATCTCATTAGGCACATTAGATGACCTCTGCTCTAAAATGGGGATGTACATCAAACCCTGAAGGCCTAGGTTTAGATCTCAGCATTTTAGGGCCTTTTCTAATTCAGGTAGAACTGGTTTTCATAAGAAGTAGGGAAACCTGCAAAAACAAAAGGAAACGTAATGCCTCCTACAGATGTGGCACTGACAGAGACTAAGCACTCAGAGGGACTCATTTGCTGGTATAAACATGGCAACCATTCCCAGGACATGTACTGCTCTTTGGGGTGGGGCAGGGTTAAAGCAGAGTTCAGACTTGTGAGCTTGTAAGGTGTCCTGATTCCTTGCCTTTCGTTTCCACATCATCATAGAGAATCTATATAACTCATGGAGATCTAGCATTCTGATTCTGGTCTAATTTAATAAAAATCGACATTAATGAGCTGCTATAGAACACACATGTATAGTCTCAAGGTAAGCCAAGTCCCAGATTCAGTAGCAAAGCTTGGCAATTTTCATCTTGCTAATACAACACATTCAAAAGAAAACGTTTTCAAATCCTTGCAAGGACTTGACACAAGCATCCTCCTTTTCTGGCTCTGTCTCATTGTATAATAATCATTGGAAAAGAACAGCTTTTTATAATGTGAGATTATAGCCATTTGCTGGAGATAATCATCTGGTCCCATTAACCATATCCTCAAGGCCTGGGCAACCTGCCAATGAAATGAAATGAGATTCATTAAGATCAATTTGTTAATTGTTAATGAGGCTTCAAAATGTCCCAGTAAATGACTTGATCGTTTTAAGAATGCATTGATGCTTTTTCTCTCGTCCTTTCTGTGCATGAAAAAGTTAATTCATTTTTAATCATTTCCATTTCTCCTTTCATCCCCCTGAAGGCTACAATAATTCTCTGCTATTACCACCACTAATCAAAGCAGTCCATAAAATTGAAGACCAAGTGCAATGAAAGAACACTTAAATAGCATGACAGGATCTTCAAAGCAACCATATTATTTCATTCCATTTACAAAATGGTGAAGATAATAGTAACTCACAGATTTGCCATAAAGAGCTAACATGTTGTGGGGCCCCACTTTTGCAAATGATGGATTGGGTTGTATGGGATGTTCCTGAACATGCTAGCATGCTGCAAATGAATTAGACCAGATACAAGACATCCTTTTAATTGCTTGTGTTGACTAATTAGAAAACCTTGGCGGGAAGCCTAGGATGACAATGAGAAAACGCTTAGAACTGAGCTATTGACAAAGTGACCTGCGTCTACCATTCTTTCACTATGACTATACAGTACAGGCATACAGATGTCATCAAAACTATCTGCAGCATAGAATCTCTCTTTTCTAGAACTCAAAATAATTAAAATCAGTTCTTCTGCCAATTCTACATTAGTAAATTAAGGGCTTGAAAAAAAAATCTTTTCACACACACACAAAAAAAGCCACTTTAAAGGATCATGCAGGGCATATCACAAGATATCTATATAAATTCACAGGGATGGAGGTTGGCATCCCATCTGTTCATCTATTTCCCTAGCAACCAAGATCCATAGAGAAGCTGGATTCTTATTCATCTCTACTGATCTCTAAAGTATAGAATGAAAGTTTTTCTGAGCTTTATTTTCCTCGTCCACAAAAAGAAAACGCCTGTCTCATAGAGTACTCTGGTGATTCAGACACAGTGTGTGTGGCAGGGGCGAGAAAAATTTGAATTCAGTGATTTAAATCATTACTATAAATACCTGTCTGTTCTAAGGGAGAGTGTGTACATTCATCTCTTGACCCTACAATCCATTCCAGAAGACATACCGTCAGGTTGATATAGACACATATCAACAAAATCTCTCATCACATAAGCAGGCTATAAGAATAGATGAGAGTGTGGAGATTTTAAGCTTCTATGTTTACATATTGATTTTCATGTGTAATGAAGGGGATTCCTGGCTTTTAAAGCTTTATGAGGATATGGGTCAGAAACCAAAACTTTCTAGTCAATATTACTAAACATCCAAAGTAAACTCAAACAACTCTAGAGCTACTTTTAATAATATATTATGAAAGTAACATGATATTCCCAAAACAAAAAGTGAATAAGGTGGTGTGTGTGTGTGTATGTATGTATGTGTATGTATGTATGTGTGTGTATGTATGTGTGTGTATGTATGTGTGCGCATGTGTATGTATGCATATGTGATATGTATGAGTGCATATTCACTTGCATAGGAATATACTTGTGTGGGGTGCACATGCACTTGTTTATGCATGTGTCTGAAGGTCCAAAGCTGGCATCTGTTGTCCTCCTCAATTGCTCTTCACTTTTTTTGTTGAGGTAGAGACTCTTGCCCAACTTGAAGCTCACTGATTCTAGGTAGCATAGTTAGCAAGTTTGCCCTGAGGTCTCTGCTTCCTGAGTGTTGGAACTAAAGGTGACTGTCCAACCCTGCCCAGCTTTTATGTGGAATCTAGAGATCCAAACTCAAGACCCTGTATTTGTAAAACAAATATGCTAATCACTGAGCTAAGTCACCAACCTAAAATTAGTTTTAAAATAAGTATGTTTCAACTAGAATTTTTAAAAATGTAATGTCATGAAACTGCCATTAAAAAAATTTTTAAAAAATTCATTTAATGTGTAGGCACTTAATAGCTTAAAACTGAAAATCTTTACATTACAGAAACAAATAGGGCTGCCAAGTGACAATCACCAAAATACGCACTATTGTTCTTATCTGAGACACAAAGTTCTATTTTCAACAAACAAAAGCTTTTTAAGTATGGTAATCACAGCACTCAGGATGCTGAGGCAGGAGGATAAAGAATTTAAGTCCGATCTAAACTATATAGTTCTACATAGCAACAATCGAGAGAAACCAAAACTTAAAGCAACAAATTCCTGAAGGCAACTTATGATTGAAGACTATCTTTTAGATAATGTGTAACAAACCTTTGCTTTATATATGAAATATCAGTCACCATCACTGAAGTACTATCCATAGACAGCATGCTGTTATGCTGGTCCACAGTTGCTCATTCCAATGTAATCTCAGCTATACTCCCTTCTACGATGCCATTTGGGGTTTCTCCATGAGCTTATGACACACTCTTTGGATTTCTTCAATAAACAAACCATTTTACAACAGACATTTTAGCTTCCTTCTGGTCTCTCTGGACTGGTGTCCTGAGCAGACCTTGGGTACAAGCTCTGCAGCCAGTCCCACAACACCCAGAGGAAGCTCCACTCCCAAGTGCTCTAACAAGCCCAGGATCACAGGATCCCAGAATCACAGGATCACAGAGACAGCTTGACTCTGAGGAGTTCTGGCATAACCAGGATCACAGGAAGGACAGGCTCTAGTCAGATTTAGCAAGGGCAGGTAGCACTAGAGATAACCATATGGCAGGGGGCAAGCATAAGAAAATAAACAACAAAAAACAAGGTTACTTGGAATCATCAGAACCCAATTCCCCCACCATAGCAAGTCCTGGACATACCATTATACCTGAAAAGCAAGATTCAGATATAAAATCACTTCTTATGGTGATGATACAGGACTTTAAGAGAGACATAAATAGCATCCTCAAAGAAATACAGGAGAACACAGGTAAACAGCTAGAAACCCTTCCAGAGGAAACACAAAAATCCCTTAAAGAACTACAGGAAAACACAATCAAACAGGTGAAGGAAATGAGCAAAATCATCCGGAATCTAAAAATGGAAATAGAAACAATTAAGAAATCACAAAGAGAGACAACTCTGGAGATAAAAAAAACTAAGGAAAGAAATCAGGAGTCACAGATGCAAGTATCACCGAAAGAATACAAGAGCTAGAAAAGAGAATCTCAAGGGCAGAAGACACCATAGAAAACATTGACACAACAGTCAAAGAAAATGCAAAAAGCAAAAACATCCAGGAAATCCAGGACGCAATGAGAAAACCAAACCTAAAGATAATGGGTATAGAAGAGAGTGAAGATTCCCACTGAAACGGGCTAGTAAATATCTTCAACAAAATTATACAAGAAAACCTCCCTAACCTAAAGAAAGTGATGTCCATGAACATACAAGAAGCCTACAGAACTCCAAATAGACTGGACCAGAAAAGAAATTGCTCCCGTCAC
>NW_022196912.1:50964679-50969635 GCF_008632895.1 Mastomys coucha | reverse complement strand
AGGGAGACATAGACAATTAACTTGGGAGGTGGCTTGTAGGAAAGAGAACAACAAAGAGTGAGACTGGAATCTTTGCTTGATATTTGTAGTTCTTGTATAAAGTTTGGAGAAGAGGACTTTATAAGTTACTCTTTCTCTGAGATGAATGCTTTTCCAAATTATCACAGCCAATGAACCAGATTCTTACCCGCACCTAATGTTTATGCCACTTTCCAAGCAGAACCATTGTTCATTGAAACAGTTGGTGAATGACTTTATGGATAGACCATCTTAATACACACACCATTTCTTAAAAGAATGTAACCTGTTCTCTGTGGGCTGAGAATAAAGTCACTCACTCAAGTCAAATAGTTTTGACCATAGCAGGAAGTCTGTATCCAAAAATTGTGCCTACAATTCATTCCTTGGTGCAGCAGAACTGTCAACTCTCAGCTTAGCTATGATGGAGGTAAAATCCTTTGGTGATGTGAGAGTCATTGAAGTACAGCCTTACTACAATGAAATCCTATGTCTAAAAATTGTTCTTATTTTGAGCTTGTACCTTAGTAAGAGCCAAGATTTTAAACTCTACTAAATACAAAACAAACAAACAAACAAAAAGACTTTATATATTTATGTTCGTTTAAGAAAATATGAGTAGTGATGTATTATTTTGAAATATACAATTAATACGTTTGGAGTTATTTAAAATTTATATTGAGAAAAATGTATTTTCACTATTGCTGTAGACGAGCATCTACATACAACTGTTAAATTGATTGTTGTTTTATATCAAACAACTTTTATATTTATTTTTATCATAATATTTTATAAATTTTAAAGAATATGACAAAAAGGATATTGTAGGTATTGAAGAGGGCATCTCTGGGAGGAGTTGGGATACAAAAGGAAGAATGAGATTTAATTCTATTTATTTAAAATATGTTTTTTAAATGTTAACAAATTCAGATAAATAGAAATCATGTAACTTTTCTTATAATAATGCAATAAAAGTTAAAAAAAACAGACATTTTGAAAGTCTTTTTGAGAACTAGTTTAATGAGCAAGGCAAGACAATAAGAAGTGAGTAACTTCTTTATTTCTTTAGCAGCCATTAAACAGGTGCTGGTGCTGTCCCAACAATGAGACCAAGGTGCCTTCTCAGAAGCATCTCAGTGTGACAAATTGGAAACCAGCACACACTGAATGCTGGCTCTGCTCAGAAACTGGCTCATTACTCTTAATTTTGTGTCAACATATCCACATGCATCCACGGCCGGGTTTCAGGGAAGTTGCCTTTAATTGCTGCAAATTGTGGTTGCGTGCATACATCTTAGATCTTTCTTATCAGAGGAGAGAACTTTCTGCTCACATTATGGTTCCAAGAATGTTCCTAACCCATAAAAAAAAGAAAGAAAAAGAAAACTGCCATGGACTGGGTTGCTTCGGGGACCCCTTGTTCCGCGGGGTGATAAAAGTTCCGGCCAAGTGGGCAAAGAATTCGGCGAGTGACAAACAGACACGACACAAGGGAGTGTTGTAACTGAATGCAATTTGTACAAAGCAGAAATCAGGCTTATATAGTATACAGAAAACAAGGCAAACTATAGGCGCCACGTAGGCAGGAGACAGCTACATCAAGGTCAGTGAGAACAAGCAGCCAAGTGCAAGGCGGAGGAGAAGTGGTGTCCTTCTTCTTGGGCTATTTTGGTAGCCCCCAGATAAATTCTCTGGGTCTGTCTGAGGCAAGTAGCTGAAGGTCATATACTAGCATTCCTTGGCTGTAACATAGATAATTAGTGACGGAAGCCCTACAACTTCTAACTTCTCTCTGGCATGTAAAACAATTCTGCCTTGTGTGAGACTTCCCTGATAATAAGTGCCTAACTGCTAGCTCTAACTCTTGAGACACTCTGTCTGGTATGACATAATCTTAGTAAAAATTCCAAGCTAATTTACAGCTAGGAAATCTATTAGGATTACTGAAACACTGTGAAGGCCAGGAAATAATGTTCAATCTCAGTTTAGCTAATAAGGAAATATTTCTTAGGGCACCTTTATGCCTGAATAAAGAAAGCACGCAGATCTCTCCACAGACTTTAGCAGAGACCAATCTGGAACACATCTGAGCTAGGAGATGTCAGCGACTGGGCTCCCTCAGGAGACTGACTCCTTTTGAAGTGTACGCCTCAGGTCTGTGATCAGGTTTTTAGGCCTATCCAGACACTACTGAAGTAGACGAGTTCTGTGTGACAGAAAACCTTGTGATGGCTAAGCCTGCCTGGCAGTTATGCCACTTATTCAAATCCTCAAATTCTAAACGTCTAGCTCTTCTTTCCATAAAATTAGTAATAACCATGCCCACCTCAAAAATTATTGCAAACTGAGGTAAATCCAATGTCCAGCATTTCAGAGTGTTGACTTAATAAGTGGTGGCTTTATCGGTACATACTTTAAAAAGAATAATTAGTCTTAATCTCTCAAATATCCTGTTCATTGTCAAATAGCCTGACTCTCCTTGTGTCTCTTCAGTCCTGCCACCCAGGACACAGGAAGATCTTATCTTCCACGTCAGTCCCAGTAATGACATTTTTCTTCTTATATGTCCCCCAGTACCATCTCTAGCACCTTCTGCTTCCCTTACTCCAATTTCCTTCTTTCCATAATAACTCTCCACTTTCCTAAAATGTCCTCAGTTTTGCTACATTTCCATCAGTAATTTTCACCTACTTGATCTCACATCATCTTTTCGAGTGCATGGTCTACACCAGTTTCCAGATGGGTTGGTTTGTTTCTGTCTCATTCCTTTTTTAGTTAGAGGGCTGGTTTGTTTGTTTGAATTTGACCCAAATCTCAACATATCTGGGAAGAAGGGATTTTTTTTTTGTTGGAAAACAAACCCCTACATAATATTGCTTTGTGGGAAAAATGAATGTGGGAGGGCCTAGCACACTGTGGGCAAGTCACCGGTGAGCAGATTGTCTGAAGTGTATAAGAAAGCAGGCTGAGTAACCACAAGGAGCAACCCAGTAAGCAGTGCTCCTCCATGGCGTTTGGTCCATTTCCTGCTTCCAGGTTCCTATAGAGAGAACATGTTATGTCTGTATGGATGTGGCACCTGTCAATAAATTTTATGGTGTATGGTTTAGACAGGCAACAGGAGGTGGGACATCTGGGAGGCAGAACAGATTCTGGGATAGAGCCAGACGCAGGAGATTCATGCAGGAAGATATGACAAGTTGAAGACAGGGTACCTGAGGACAGGTAACCAGCCACATGGTAGAATGTAGGTCAGAATAAATGGGCTATATTAAGTTGTGATAGGCAGGGAAGAGCCTAACTATATGGCCAAAATGTTTGTAAATGTATTTTGACTCTGAGTATTATTTCTGGGAGCTTGCGGTAGGAAGAAATAACCAGACCTAACTTCCGCAGATTCCTGGCCTGATTTACCTCAGTGGTGGACTGTGATATGGAACTGCAAGTTGAAAGAAACCCTTTCCTCCCAAAGGTGCTCTTAGTCATGGTGTTTTTTCACAGCACTAGAAACTAACCTAGGACAGTTAGCACATAAGTCATGGATTTAATCATTGTTTGCAGTTTTCAACTCTCAAGTACCATGCACAGCTCCACACATGCATTTAATCAGTTCCTAAATGTTAGCAGTCATGCCTCCAGGAGATGACTTCTACTAAAAGACTTATGGGCATAAAAGGAGAGTGGCAAACAACTCTAGTGAGGTCTCATACGCAGTGACAAAGGTCTGTAGCTGTAGCAAAGCCATTCCAATTCCTCTGCTTCATCTGTGGAATCAAGACGAGCACCATCATATCTACACTATGACCCTCCTTTCCAGGTACATGGCATTAAATGCTCCCAATGAACACAGATCAAGAAAGAGTGACTTCCAAGAGCTTGTCCATCACAGCCTACGTGGCCTCTTACTGGGTCCTGCCTGTTGCCCATTTATCCCCATGACCTGTTACTCCAACTCCTAGACACATCCACTTAAATATGCATAACCAGAACTGAAAACTGCCCAGAGCTGCATTTTCTTGCTCAAAACTATATCATCTGGACTAACTAGCCCTGTGTACTTTCTGCTTGCTAGTTGCTATTTTTAGTGTGCACATAGGTCAATGATTTAATTTCTTAAGACAATACTGTAGTGGGTAGTATTACAGATGTGCAGGCCTTAGAAATATCAGGTGCCTTCTATAAGCCTGTATGTTGGAAGACACTTCAAACTGAAGTCTGTCTAGTCTGGACTGAAAACTTCTGTCATACTTTTTTTTTTCTGTTCAAAATACTACAGGGACAGAAAAGCAAAAATAATTCCATGGGGTTGAAACCTGGGTACTTGCTCCTACTCTGCAGAAAGCCAGGGGATTACAGATAGAAGGAAAGCTGATTGTACTGCCAGCAAAGCTTGAGATGTGAATGGAAGCAAGGGCAGGAATGGCTAGGCTGTTGAACCTGGTCTACCTGTACCCCTGGGAAGCTAACACATGCCACGGGAAGACTCTTATGTCTCCCTTTATAGCATGAGCTCCTTGGTGTCTCAGACCCTGGATGTAGGTTGTCCTTCTCTTGTATCACCACAGCATGAGTCACTGTTTTCCTATACTGATGTTTGAACCAGTAATAAAGTGTTCCACACCCATTTAACCCTGGTCAGTTGCACTGGGACTGAGGAACAACTAAAATAGAGTTATATCCCAAGACTCTGAAGTGAGACGGACCTAGCATATGCCTTTTAGAGCCTCCCTTGGGTGTTGGGGAGAATTACCAGCTCTGCATTGAACTCTTTCTAGAAGCCATGATAAATATCGAGTGACATCCCTGCATGTCTTAAAAGCACTTCTTGATACAATAGTATGTTTTATCAGAGGAACTCAAAGTTCCTTACCCAAAAATTCTTTTTTTGAAAACCTACTATGTGCCTGGCCCTGCTCTGGGTATTGAGAATAGAGATGT
>NW_022196912.1:50929679-50959679 GCF_008632895.1 Mastomys coucha | reverse complement strand
TCTGATAACTGCTTCTTCCTCTCAAGCTGCCCACATCATTTTCCTTTACCAGATACTGGATGTGGGACTTTGCTTACAATGATGAAACAAGCTAGTGTAGACATTTTAGACAAGGTTAAGTGTAGTCTAGGAATGACCAGAGATGGTTATCCTATTTAACTCTGATATTCTGTTTGTGCTCTAATAAATAAGCATGTTTTCCCTAGTATCTCCAGAGTCTCACCCTTTGACAAAATATGCCTTTCCTCCTTGAAATCTAAAGCTTGCTAAAATTGTTGATGGACATTACTAAAATTTCTATAAATTTTCATCTTTAGCTAACTCTCTGGCATATAGTGTATAGTTCTGGATCTTAGAAAAGGCTTTCTCAGTGAATTACAGTCAAGGCCTAGGAAAATGGCTCAATAAGTAAAATGTTTGCCTGTTTAGCTTGAAAATTCAAATTCTGATCTCCAGTGCACACATTAAAAACTTCTGTGATGCTGTCCACCTATAATCTCAGCTAGAGTGTGGAGCCAGGTATATCCCAGTGTGTCTTTGCCACCAGTTTAGCCAAAGCAATGAACTCCAGGTTTATTTGGAGACCCTGTATCAAAGAATAAAGTGGAGAAGTGACTCAGGGAAACAAGCCAACATCAACCTTTGGCTTCCACGTGCACCTACACTGGCAAACATGTGTGCATGTACACACACACACACACACACAAGTTTGGGGTGCATATATCACAGACAAACAAATAATTAAATGAATAAAAACTATATGAAGAGATTTAAAATCTAATCAAGCAATGGAAAGGTGATAGAGGCTTAAGAAGTTCTTGAATATTAAAAAGAAAAATGCCATAATGGAATCATCACAGAAAATAAAAATGAATCACTATATGCCCACATGAGTGACTGACTTCCATTTGAATTTAGAGAGAATAAGCCAACATGCCCTGCCTTCCCCTTCCCTCTCCTCCTATTTCCTTCCCTTCCTATCCCTGAGGTGATGGGGGGGGGGGCGAAACTATCTTTTCCACCTGAAATTAAAGTGTGTAAAATAACTCAGGGAATTCCAACATTACTTTGCACTTTTTCAGATAAGTCCCAGCTATGTACTTTGATGAGTACGATGGGAGCACATGACTATGCCCATCCATGATCATGCTCACCTGTAATTTCTGTTCATCATTGAGAATGTGTGGTCAAGAACTGATGATGCCACCCATTTGACATGTCAGGTCTCTCACACTACATGTGGATCTATCCATGCACCTGTCTCCCCATCCTTCATTTCTGTCCTATACATTGCATTGTCCCATGGCAGCTGCTGAGCTGAGTGGCCCTTTCAGCAGCCAGGAAATGCCTGGATGCAAAGCTGAAGCTCTTCTCTTATTTACATTGAGGAATATAAATAATATTCTGACATTATGAAATGGCAGACAGGAATCCCTCCAGGCTATTTATATCCACGAGACAGCCTCCAGCATGGTGAGCCCACAAGAAATTAAATGCATCACCCACCACACACATCACCATATAGGAAATGTCTATTCATACTTCTAAAAGTGCCTTGCTGAACAAGTCTGCCCTACAATGACATCTACTGGGAGACTCTGGCATTGAGTAGAAACCAAGCCAAATATCTAATGTCAATAATTGCCTAGGGAGGTGGGAGATTTGTGCCAAGATCTGTCTTTTAAATGGTCTTCAAAGCTAGAAATCATATTGTTAAAACCATAAACCAAACCTAAGGTGAGACCATAACAAATACCAGATGCAGAACTATGAAATGGAACCCAAAATACAAGTTAAAACCCTAGTGCAGTGTTATTCCGCTTTTAAATACTTCCTCTAGAATGATGAAGTAGATGGCATTCATCTGAAATACGTTTACACTAGAGTTTCTCACTACTGAAGGCTTCTCATTTTCTTTAACAAACATCAAAGGATTAGTTGAATGCGAAGCATCTTTTTCTTCTTCAGAATGCGACTATACATTTTTGGCCAGACTTTCCTGGCTAATGAGTACATAGATCTACTCCTTTGTTTGAATTCCAGTTAATGAGGTAAGCAACATCTGGGGTAGAAGGACTCCAGCAGAAATGATCTTTCAGTAAGCTACTGTTATTTCCAATGGTATATCCTTTAGGAAGAAAGCAAAAGTAACCTTAGCTATAAAAAGTTTCCAAGTATCCTCTACCATGACAAGGAGACACAGGAATAAAATAAGAATTGCAGGAGTTAACGAAACTGAAAATACAAAAGAAATTATGACATGAATAGTCATAATTCATGCTACAATTAAGTATTGTTAGCACAAAGTCCATTCTGCAATTGCTGTCTAGGCAAAAGACTTTTGCAATGAAATAGAACATCCTTCTCATTCATTGAGGAAAATTCATACCGTCATGGTTACATTTGAAAGTATGACAGATAAATTATCTTTCTCCCCTTATTCATAGTAATAAATTAAGCCAATTTTTAAATATAGGATTGGAGAGAGATCACAACTACAAAATTCCTGAGGTTAGTAACATTACAACCTCTGGGAATTTTCAAAGAGAATATATATATATATATATATATATACACACATATATATATATATATATATATATATATATATATATATACAAGACAAGACTTCTGAAAAAGCTCCTTGAACTTCTTTAAACATAAAAGACAAAGAAAAATGTATTTTATCCTTGAATCTGCAGCACAGGTCTGTGATATTCAGATGCAGTTTTGCATTTAAAATATATTTTAAAAAACTCATTATTGAATCTAATCATCCAAAGACTTTGTTTCTAGCAAGGCTTAAGTCATGCTAACAAAAGTGGCTCAAGATTAATGAATACAATGAGTTGGTTTATATTCTATAATCTCTTTCACTTTATAAATTGAAATTATTTAGAGGCAAGCCTCTACAAGAGCCAACACTATACTCAGCATCTCTAGGTGCTGTGTTCTCAGTGCTAGTCCTATGAGGAGTCAAAGAATCTGTGCAAACCTCAGGAGATTTAGGGATGACCTATAGATTGAACAAAAGGCAGGAGTTTTGCGTTCACATGTCGAATCCAGCAGCACCTACATATTTGATCAAACAATTCACAGTGTTTTCTTTGTTGCCACAGTTATAAACTGGCAACTGGAGCCAGAATTCCCTAGGTGTGACAGTATCCAGAACAATCTAGAGAAGAAACAAAAGAGTCAATAAATTGTCAGGCTGAATCAGAAATTCTGAGAATGGAATCTGAGTATCTATACTTTTTAAATCTCTAGGTAAGTGTTTTAAGCAGAAGTGTTTAGAAATACCTTTTCAATATACATTTGTGGCATATATTTGTTATAGTTTGTGAAGAGTGTCATTAGAATATTTTTATGCCAGCATAACACATAGTTGGAACAAACTGACTCCCATTTCTACCCCCTCTCACTGGTCCCATTAATTCTCTTGGACAGTCTATCTTCTACCTTCATGGCATAGATGGGATGGATGGATGCATGCATGCATGTATGGGTATCTACATGCATGGATGGATACATGGATAGATGCATGGAAGGATGGATGGATACATGGATGGGTAGTATGTCTATTTAAAATCTAGCATCCACCAATGTCTATTTGTCCTCTGAGTCTGACTTACTTTTTGTTATGAGACATATCCATTTTCCTGTAAGCATCATTTAGTCCTTTGTGTGGCTGAATCAGGCATTCTAGATTAATACCCCTATCAACATCTGGACTTGCATGGGAAGACATACTTGGTGAGTTAAGTCTCGACCAAATTCCAATAGTTCCACCTCTCCCAAGTCCTTTTCCAGCATTCCAGAGATCAGTTTGTGGAACTCAAGTAACATAAGGAAGTAATAAGGGGACTGGAGTGGAAGGAGACAAAGCTTGTTTGGGGTGAGTTGATGGTCTTTAATCTTCCCAAAGGTCATTACAATGATTGCTCAACCAAGTCATTTTATGCATAAGGATTTGTGGGTTCATGACTTCCATGAGATATGACTCCAGTGTGTATAGTATTGGTTTTTCCTTCCTAGAACATCCTTTAAGTACAAAGGATAGAAAGCAGTGAAAGGCTTACTCTTGGCAAACCACTGGGTAAAAATCTCAGCTGGACACTCACTTCAGGAGTTATCCTCCCTTTAAATACCCTTGGAGACAATTTTCTCTCAATTGAAAAAAAAAAAAACTTCATGATGTGTCTTCCCTTTTTATTTTACCACAGTAGATACTTTGATACCCATCAACTAAGAAGAAAAGAGGATGTTTGTCAGTTGGGATCTTGGTCTTGTATAAATTGGAGGTAGAAACTGTGGTTTTGATGAAAACATCAAAATTCCAGTAAGTGGGATTAATCAGACTTTTATGTTCCAAAGTTAGATTACAAACAATAAATAAAAGTTCCCTGACCTACCAATGGAAACGAACTTTCTCAAATTAAAATAAAACAGACTGCACAGACATAGCAGAAGCAACGCCATAATGAGTAACATTTGACATTTGGAAGGCTGGAATCTCAGCTCACAACTCTCTCCCACAGGGGACACTTCTCACCAAATAGTTGGCTCATTGTGGGATCTAGCTTTCTTTGAAACACCAAGCTTGGAGTCTTTAGGGAGAAGGAAAATTAATGCAAACCTTTTTGGCTTAACTCCTTATGGCCTGAGAACTGTCGCAATCTAGAGTCAAGAAGTACAGACTGAAAATGAGTTTTCAAGTCCAAGTGTCTGAGAGATGGGAATAACATGAATGGGAATAGATTGCTGACAGGCCTGGGCCCTCCACCAGCCACAGAAACTCACTTAGTATGTATCTTGGGACATTTTTCCTGACATTTTTAATAAAGTCTCCTTGTTTTGGTGTAACATTTGAACATACTTATTTATTTTATGTACCAGGACAGTTGCCATTTTAAATGCAATGAAATGTTGCATAACAACAAGAACGGCCAAACAATGAGAGCAACTGTTAAAGAGTTAGTCAGGGGTGAAAACCTTCTGCACTATCATCAGCATCATTCATAGAGTTAGAGACAGACATCCAGGGAGATGGAGAAATGACATAGAGGAGGTTATTTGAAGTTCCAACACTGAACTAAAAAATAAGATTTATGTGTGTTCTCTGCCTCTCCCAATGCTTCAGAGCTGTGGAGTTCAAATTACCTTGTTGCTTAAGAACAGAGAGAAAATTGACCATGTCCATATTTTTTCTCTAAGCCATCTTTGCATCCTAAGCAATCCCTCTTGACATCACAGAGTTTTTCCATGACTCACACAGAGAAGCCTAGCTTCATTCCACTCTTTTCAGCACCTCCTGGTCTGATGAGCATAAAGCAATAACATTTAGCAAGTCTTCACGGTTTTCTCTGTCCCCTTGACCTACTGGGCACAATGCAGGTAGCATTTATATCCATTCACAAAATGTATGGCCAGTGTATAAGGGTCACTGGCAGGGATGGCAGACCAACTGGACCAACAATCACCTGGCTTATATCTTGCATAGGCTAATGACAGAATTATCTTCATAAAGCTCCTGAAAAGAAAATACATGAAATTCAGTCAATATGATGACCCATAAAACACTTTGACAGGTTCTTTACTACATATACTATGACACAATGAACCTAAAACCACAGCAAGGAATGATCTATGTGTATAATAAATTTTGTCTTTCCTTTTCATCTTTTCCTTAGTCAAATAAGACAATTCTCCATCTGTACATCAAACACTGAAGTAATGACCTAATTGTACTACTCTTAAGCATGACTCTCCAAATCCTTTATCTCTCCTGGGTACACAACCATCAGCATGGTAATGAGGTTTTCTCTCTAAGGAATTGGACCACAGCCTGCTGAAAGTCCCATAGACAAGGCACAAAGACTGGTGGCTTTGATCCACTGCCTGTTGATAACATAGTTAGCATTTTCTCTTATAAAGTTCTTTTCTTGGAAGACACCTTCACTGAGCCAAGAAGGAACAAGGCTACAGTGCTCAAACAAATTGCAAACCAAGTTAGAGAAATTAAGAAAAAATAGTGGTACCAAATAACCAGCATAATAAAAATAGGTAGGTAAAGCTTGAAATCAAGAGAAATGCCTTAAGACTTCTACATTTGCAGTTTAAAGCATCACTTAATACAGAAAGCATCCACCATTGGCTGACCATGCACTGAAAGTACAGAACTTCCCTGCCAGGATCTGTTCTCCATGACTGGACACAATTATAGATGTTAAAGGTTGAATCATACAAACCATATAAGCTATAGATGATTAAAGTTGGCAGTTTAATGTGGTTCAATTGAATTTCAGTTTTCATGTGTTACTTTAGCTCTTCTAAAAATCCTGCAGTAAGAGTCTTCCCTTGCCAGGGCTCTGCCCTGGAACGGCATGAAATCTATAGTAGGAAGATTTTCAAAACAAATGAACAGAATCTTACTTTAGGTCGTAAGAAGTCTGAAATTCTCTTTCCTGTGTAAGCAACTGAGTAGAGGAAGTAACTATTATTGACATCAAACCAGAGGCAACAGAGAACTGGGACTCTAGGCAGAAATGAAATAATGCAGTGAACCTTGTTCTCTATGGCTTTCTGGGCAATTTCTCTTGAAACTGCTGCCTTTCTGGAGAGTGGAGATGAGAGCCTGAGGTGCTCTCTTTTTATGTTCAGAATATCTGAGAAATGGGATTCCACCGAAACACATCAGAAATCCATGTAGGGCAATGCTAGAGGACGTGGCAAACATCATCCGCAATGCAGAGTATAAAGAGCAAGCCAGAGATTATCTTCTGAGGAAAGAAAATGTACCAGGGTGGAGGGTTAAAGAACTCACTCAAAGGGAGGAAGAGTTCAACTTCAAGTCCCTACAGTGAGAAACAACTACTCTGTAGGTACACGAGACAGTCAGAAGAGACCACACAGGCCAGTCTAGATTGAGCTTCTTGGCCTTAAAAGTTATTCTTGATATCCCCTCTCTTTAAAAGATTCAAACAAATAACACTGGTTTACACTCTGATCCAAATAAAAGACCACCAGGCATGTGAAGAACCAAAAGGTAATGGTAACCCAAAATCAATGGAGACAAATCAATCATTAGGAAAAAAGATGAAAAGATTACAAGGTGAACTAAAATATCACTAGCTAAAACTTATGGAAAAGTAGGACACGTAGAAGAAAACATCAGTGAATTTGAATATAGAAGTAGAAATTAGCCAAAATCAAACATGGAAAATTTCCTGAAAAAAAAAATAATATCCTTAACTTTAATTAAGTATAGTTGTGGTTCAAAAGAAAGGAAGAAAAATTATTTGAATGGAATTGTTGGCAGGGCACCCCCAAAGCTCCCTGTACAATGTGCAATGTGGCTGGCTGGGAAGTCCTCACTACCCAGCAGTTGCTACTGTTTATGTACAATGTGAGAGACATTGTGAATCATGGACGTTTTAGAGCTTCCTGATCCTCTTAAGCTTTGTTTAGTTCCCAAGTCTTACAAGTTTTCATTTGCTTTCTGAGTTTTATGGTCACTGTTCCTGCTCTACAGAAGGGAACTTTTACTTTTTGCTGTTTATTTTAGAGATGCAGAAATGAATGATCAAGTGTGAAAATAATTACATGTAAGTATATGAGGTATAATATTTGAGCACTGTTTCTTTTAAAATATGTTGAGACACACATCCTCTGTGCAAATGTACATGGAAGATGGAATCTTGTATTTGGAATCACTAGACAGCTGGACAAAATTTCATTTCTTTAATTGAAAAATGAGCTTTTAGTACCACTAATTTTAACTGTTATATTTATAAATATACATACTGATATATATATAAAGAATTTATTTTTCAACTCACAGAATGAATATTAGCACATAAAAAAGCACTCTAGATTTTTTTAAATCAGCTATATACCTATATCCAACATGTTGAGAACAATAATGTATTTTTGTGTGTTTTAGCATCCTACCCATGTTTTGATCCAACACTTAAGTCAGCTATAATTTAATTAATAAATACAAGTCACTCAACCTTCTTAGAACAAAAAAAAAGAAAAAGAAGCCACATAACATGGAGATGTAAAACCAAACAAAACCAACCAACCAACCAAACAAACAAACAACCCACAACTAATCCAAAAGAAAGTGGGAAAGTAGAAAAGGAATAGACAGTACACATAAATAAATAGTGCTCAAAAGTTAGCCATACTACCAGTTTCATTAAATGTAAATCTTGAAATACTCCAATGAGCAGAATAGAGAATAGAGGTTTATCTCATTGACAGAGCAATTGCCTTAGCACGTTTAAGACCCAATAGATGGAGGCACAGCTGCAAATCAACTTTCAACTATATAGTACCAAGAAATTCATCTAAAAAATTATACCAACCAGTCACAATGGTACATACACACAAAACCAGCACTTGGAGGCTAAGCTAGAAGGATGATGAGTTCAAGGTAGGCAATGTAGGCTATATAATAATATGTCACAAAAAATTAAAATATCACCATCAGAAAAAAGTAGATTTTCAGTTTATTGACAAATAATAAAATGAGCAACCCTAATCTAAATAATGGCAGTCCATAAAATGTTTGCACTAGTTCAAAGATTATTGTATGCTTGTATAGCCATCTTTCCAAGAATCAAGAACTATTATGGGATAAGAACTTGAGAATTAAAACTAGAGGCCTGTAGAAATGGCTCAGTGATTGAGATAGCTAAGAGAACCCAGATTCAAATCCCAGCAGCCACATGGGAGATCACAACCATCTATAACTCCAATGTCCTCTTCTGGCCTCCATGATACACAGATATACATGCTAGTAATAAACTCATATACATACAATGAATAAATTATCCTTTTTATATGAATTAAACAGAGCACGATGGTGTAGACAGATTAATAAACTAAACACATGTACATTGTTTCCTTATTGAATATATTAAACAAAATAAAAGCTCACAAACTCCCTTGAGACTATGATAAATAAAATGAATGCATACCTACTGAGAGTTTTCACAAAATACCATCTCTCCCTCACTATGGAAATATAAAATGACCCCTTGGCATATTTTGGACTTAATAGAACTCTGTTGTTGAGCAATATTTCTGTTTCCCTGTTAAGCTTTCTGGGTTTCCATCACACACAAACTGTGATGCTGCTGCAACAATTCCTTCTCAACAGAAGCAGGCCCATGCTTGTCAGTGCCCACAAACAAAGGACTATTTTATTCTGCTCACTTCCTTCTTAGAGGAAAGGCCTTCACTCAACTGTGGCAAGCAACCCCATCCCCCATCCCCAAAGCAGTTTTGAGTCAAAGTGGTGGAAGTGTGTATTACTGGTGTAGAATACAAAGTTGAGGACCATGCTGTGAGGGCAACAGTGGCCTGCAATGCTTATCTATCCCTACTGAAGCTTTTGAGGGAGGGGGAGTTGGGTTTGGGAGTTTTTGTTTGGTTGGTTGGTTGGTTGGGTGGTTGGTTAGTTGGTTTGGTTTTTCAAGGCATGGTTTCTCTGTGTCTATTGGCTGTCTTAGAACTCACTTTATAGACCAGGCTGATCTTAAACTCATAAAGATCTACTTCCAGAGAACAGGGATTTAAGTCATGTGCCACCACTACCTGGCTACCCTTTTCCCTTTTATCCAGGTATGCATTCTTGTACATACACACACACACACACACACACACACACACACACACACACACACATGTCACAACACAAATACACACTCATACTCACACAAAGGGGTGGGATATGAGAGTTATTTTCAAAAACTGACATAAGAAGAACAAAGGTACTACATGTTTCATATTCAACTTCTGAAAGTAATTCCACAATTCCTACTGTTTTTTTTCTGCCCAGAGACAATAATTGTACACACATGCAAGCACACACACACACACACACACACACACACACACATACACACACACAACCTTAGAGCACACTGACAAAGAGAAAAGAGAAGTCTTTGATTGGCCTCCTAGCTTATGCAAACATTAGTGAATCCATCATGAGTCAATGAAGCCCACATTGTTCTCTGTCAAACAACTTGTGAGGGCCTATGATGAGATCTAGGGCACTGATGATGATACCTGGACAGACTCAAAAGAACCTCTGACTCAGCTGCACATCAAAGGGGGCTGGTTATACAGATGCATGGGCAGACCCCCCTTAGAGGCATCTGGGGGGTCAGCTCTGTGGAATCTAGAGCAGGCTTTCCCCAGTACTACAGCCATGGCTGAAGGTAAGGTGGAAAGAAGATGAAGGGATAGAAGGAATGGGGCAGCGCATCACTGTTTAGGATGAACATTCATCCTTTAAAAAGTGTTTATTAAGAGCTTAATAGCAATCTAATACTGCATGGGCAGATATAATGGATAAATGTTGAAACCACAGCAGTGTTTACTCATAATGCTCCCATTTCTTGATGGTGTAGCTTTCAGGAACCCTGCTTAATTTGTTCTAAGTTTCAGTTTTCTCATTTGTAAATTGTTGTGAAAAATATTACGTATCTCCGAGAACTGCTACATCAGGGCATATGAACATCAAGTGCTTTTGAACATTGCCAGGCACACAGTGCACACTCAGGCCATGTTGCTGCTCAAATGTGCTACATGTGCAGTGAGAAGGAAACACTGAGTGCCTGTTCTTATGAGGTGTGTACTTTACTGGGGATGACAACAGTCAATAAATAATCAAGGAAATATGACAACAAACAATGGGGAGGAAAGCAAAGGAGAGATTAGGAGTGATGAAATGACTTGAACCTCCCATTGAGAACAGGACAGATGAGATTAATAGAAGGCAAGCACTCAGCATTCTCTATGGCACTGAATCCCTAGCCTCACAAAGGAGCAGGTCAAACCAAGTAAACACCCCGTTCTTCCTTATCATGCAGAATAAAAACTATCTGGAGAGATGCTCCCACTAAGTTCTGGCACTCAGACTTGGGAAATTGCTCCTGTTCCCTCTGAGATGGATATTTAGCATCCTCTAAGGATAACTCTTTTGTATCCCAAAGTCCTTGTTCTTTTAACTATAATAATGATAAAAATTCTAGGACCAATATTCATACAGTTGCCTAACCCAAGCAGCCACATACTCTTAATAGAAGCAGCAAGAGTACTGTATTACCTTTGTAAGAAACAGAAATCTTTTTTTACCATTGGATATTTCTTTATTTATATTTCTGTAGCTGCCTGCAGCTAAATATAAACAGGTTTCTGGAACAGAGGTAGGAGCCTGGAGAGAAGTTAAGGGAACCGGACAGCAAGAGGAGATAAAAAAAAAATGTCATCCCCTTTCCCAGTTTCCTTCCCTCCAGGAAACACCCTATCACATCCCTGCTCCTCCTGCTTCTATGAGGGTATTTGTCCACCCACCCATCTACTCCCACCCCCCCTCCCTAGATTCCCCTACACTGGGGCATTTATTGAGCCTGCATAGGACTGAGAACCTCTCCTTCCATTGATGAATGACAAGGCCATCCTCTGCTACATATGCAGCTGGAGCCATGTGTACTCCTTTGTTGATGGCTTAGTCCCTGGGTGTTCTGGGGGGTCTGGTTGGTAGATATTGTTGTTCTTCCTATGGGGTTTAAAACCCCTTCAACTCCTTCAGTCCTTTCTCTAACTCCTATATTGGGGACTCCACGCTCAGTCCAATGGTGGACTACAAACTTCCACCTCTATATTTGTAAGGCTCTGGCAGGGCTTCTCAGGAGACAGCCATATCAGGCTCCTTTCAGCATGTACCTCTTCACATCCATAATAGTGTCTGAGTTTGGCAACTGTCTATAGGATGAATCCCCATGTAGTACAGTCTCTGGGTAGCCTTTCCTTCAGTCTCTGCTCTACGCTTTATCTCCATATTTGCTACTGTGAGTATTTTGTTCCCCTTCTAAGAAGGACCAAAGCACCCACACTTTGGTCTTCCTTCTTATTGAGCTTCATGTGGTCTGTGAATTGTATCCTGGTTATTTGGAGCTTTGGGGCTAATATCCACTTATCAGTGAGTGCATACCATGTGTTTTCTTTTGTAATTGGGTTACCTCACTCAGGATGATATTTTCTAGTTCTATCCATTTGCCTAAGAATTTCATGAATTCATCATTTTTAATAGCTAAGTAGTACTCCGTTGTATAGATGTACCATATTTTCTGAATCCATTCCTCTGCTGAAGGACATCTTGGTTCTTTCCAACTCCTGGCTATTATAAATAAGGCTGTTATGAACATAGTGGAGCATGCGTCCTTATTACATGTTGGAGCACTTCTGGGTAAGAAACATCATTCTTAAGCTGAAGAGGAAAAGCAACTGCAAGGCAGAACAGAACACACCTCATTTTTCATATCTAAAAATATCCTATCCCTAAAATATCATATCCCTAAAAATACCTTCAATTGGCTACTGAAATGGAATTATCTACCCAGTAGAAACTTCAAGGCAAGGAGAATGCCCAATTACAACTTTCCTTACCCTCGTATCTATTGCTTGCTTCCAGTCTGTTTAAAGTCTCCATCCTGTCTTCTGTGTTTGTGCTGTTTTGTAGTTACACATGGAAGGGCTACATATCCACATCAAATGTGACCCATGCCATTTCCCTTGGATTAAGCAATAGTGACCTGGCGAGCATGTGACATTTAAGTCATCAAGGAAAAGAAATCCTTAATGAGTTCACATGGAGGGAGAGTGACTAGGGCCGTTCCTATGTTGCACTTTATCTTCATTGATTATTACTAAACAAGGAGGAGGAGGGAGAGGAGGAAGAGAAGGACAAGGAAGAAGGGGAGATGAGGGGCAAGAGAAGAAAGAAAAGCATGTAATGATTTTCAATATTATCCTTACCCAAACTTTATCTTTCTTTCTTGCAAGAACAGTGAATGATATCCTCAACGTCCACTAAAAGCTGGAAACCCCAAGGTTCTCTCAGTGTCCATGGAAAAGACCCGAGGGATCGTTCCCAGGTTTCTGTGCAAGATATTGAAGTAATTGCGAGCCACAGGTAAATCACAGACTCAGTTCTTTAAGATCCAGTCAGTTACCTCTGAATACCTCTAGCTAAGTAGCAAGTATCTCAAGGAATGTGAGCCATGAGTGGGCAGAAGTGAACAAATGTCTCTAAAGAAGCATTTTAATGTTTTCCCTGTAATTATGTGTCCAAATGGCAGAGGGGAGAGGCAGTACGTGCCCAGCTGTGAGGATTTGCTTGTTAATGTTCCACTTAATTGGAATAGCTTCATGTCCTTGGTATTCAGATGGAGTTATGCTGTTCAAAGAAAATAATAAGAAGTTGCCAAAATTCTTGAGCAAATGCATTTCTTATGAAAATACTTAGGATTTGGTACCTCTCCTGAATGGTCATCAGATACTTCAAGTTGCAAGTCATGGCTCTTGAGAAAAGCATGTTCCATTGAATATAATCACCCACTCTTACACAGCTATCAACTCTGTTAACACATTGCAAACGTGTGCATGTGCCCATATACACCAAGACATATGCACACACAATTTCTTTTACCAAGGGCCAACATCAGCAAAGTGGTGATTAGAACTCAGGAACTGTCATTTGCAGTCCCAAAACTGCTTAGCTCACACAGGGATTCCATCCCCTATACACGCAGATACAGCCCTGGGAGGGCATGAGACTCCATCCCAATATCCTGACCAGGGTTTGTACTTGCCAGAATTCTACAGACAACACAATGAAGAGGCAGTTTCTCGAGAGCTTTCTCAAAGTGAATCTCAGATGCCTTAGTGTTGAACCCTACCTAGCCCACACATAGAAGCTGTGAAGTTTCATTATTTCATTTCTTCCCACGTGTTTCTGCACTGGGAGTTCCACTCCTCTTTCAGTGTATTACTTCTTCCAACCCTAAAGCTTTTCCTGGCATCGTTTCTTCTTCTTTTTTTTTAAGTTTCTTTTTTTTAATCAGATGTTTTCTTTATTTACATTTCAAATTTTATCTCCTCCGAAAACCCCCCATCCCATCCCTCCTCTCCCTGCTCACTAACCCACCTACTCCCCGTTTCCTGTCCTGGCATTCCCCTACACTGGGGCATCAAGCCCTCACAAGACCAAGGGTCTCTCTTCTCACTGATGTCACACAAGGATATTCTCTGCTACATATGCAGCTGGAGCCATGGGTCCATGTGTACTCTTTGGTTGGTGGTTTAGACCCTGGGAGTTCTGGGAGTACTGATTGGTTCATATTGTTGTTATTCCTGTGGGGCTATAAACCCCTTCAACTCCTTGGGTACTTTCTTTAGCTCCTTCATTGGGGGCTTTGTGCTCAGTCCAATGGATGGCTATGACCATCAACTTCTGTATTAGTCAGGCATTGGCAGAGCCTCTCAGGAGACAGTTATACCAGGCTCCTGTCAGTAAGTACTTGTTGGCATCCACTATAGTGTCTGGGTTTGGTAACTGTATATGGGATGTATCCCTAGGTGGGACAGTCACTGGATGTCCTTTCCATCAGTTTCTGTCCCAAATTTTGTCTCTGTATTTCCTATCATGGGTATTTTGACCCCCTTTCTAAGAAGGACCGAAGTATCCACACTGTGGTGTTCCTTCTTCTTGAGCTTCATGTGGTCTGTGAATTGCACCTTGGGTATTCCAAACTTCTGAGCTACTATCCACTTATCAGTGAGTGTATGCCCTATGTGTTCTTTTGTGAACCTAGGAAAAGAGGTCTGGCATCATTTCTTAAGCTTGGCTTGCCTCCCTTCTGCCTGTTCAATCTCTGCTTCTGACCTCTCACTCATTGTTTAAAACAGGCAAATATTCATTCCTTTCTGGAAATCTGGCCTCTCCCTCTGGGCACTTGTATTTCCTCTGTGAGGAGATGAATCTGTTTTGAGGGCAGCTGTGTGATTACATGAAAATGTGTAAGCAGGAGAGCAGATAGGCCAGAAGTGGATTTTATCTTCTCTTTACCAGTAGAGGCAAGTCCTTCTGACTGAGTGTCTGCTCCCTGCTGTCCTCTTCATGGAAATAACTACGCATGCCTTAGAGTTCCTGGAAATGACAGGAAATGACAGGAAAGTCAGGAATTGATAAACTGAGCCCACAAAGATTAGAAGCCTTGTGATTAAAACACTCATGTTATTTTCTATGAGAAGAGATTTCTTTTTTTCATACAACATGCTTTGATCACAGTTCCGCTCCTCAAACCCCTCCCAGATCCTCTTCACCTCCCTGGACAACCAAATCCACACACTTCCTCTCCTTCGTCATTAGAAAAACAAAACAAGCATCTTAAAAATTAACAATAAAAATTAAAAATAAGATAAAATATAAACAAACAAACCTAAATAGAACAAAACAAACAAATGGGGAAAAAAAGAGCCAAAAAAAAAAAGCACAAGAAGATATTGACACAGAGAGACACATATTTGCATACATAAATGCCTACAAAGACACAAAATCAGAAACCACAGTACATAAAATACAAAATCGGAAACAAATAGTATATAAAAGACACAAAATCAGAAACCATAGTATATAAGCAAAAGGCTTGCAGGGTTCAAAACAAAACAAACAAACAAAAAATCCCAGACAAAGTATTATGAGACAAAAAAGAACTCCAAGAGTTACCACTGAGTTAACTTTGTACTGACCGTCCTTTGCTCGTATGTGGTTTGTATACCCAGTGAGTCTCCATTGGAAGAAACAAAGCAAGTTTTTCCTATGTGAGTGGTCATCGATTGGACATAGCTTCTGGGTTATGGTTAGGTTTGGGTCCACTTCCCCTCTCTGTGCTGAAACTCTGTCTGACTTAGACCAGTTTGCAAGCTCTGTGAGTTTCAGAGTGTATCAGGCCTGTTGTGTCTAAGGGCCTTGTTTACTTGGTGTCTCTCATTCCCAATGGCTCTCACCATTTGTACCTGCTCTTCCACAGGATTCCCTGAGCCCTGAGGGGAAGAGTTTGATGGAGATATCCTATTGAGGAGCAAGTGTTCCAATGTCTCTCACTTTCTTAAAAAGCAGAGAAAGCTTGTCTTCTGATACTAGGTCTCCATTCCCTATTTCTCTTCTCAAAGAATGCATGACTCCATGCTTTTGCTCAAGCTGACCTTTCCTCTTCTTCACACCTACGGTGAGTTCTCCATCTTCAGAATAGTCCTAGTCAACATGGCACAAGCTAGAGTCTCCAGGGGAAGAGGCACCTCAATTCAGAAAATGCCTCCATCAGATTTTTCTACAGATAGTTCCATGGAACATTTTCTTGATTAGTGACTGCTGTGGTAGGGCCCAGCCCACTGCAGGCAGTGCCACCCCTGGGCAGTTGGTCCTGAATTATATAAGAAAGCAGGCTGAGCAAGCCATAAAGAGCAGGCCAGTAAACAGCTCTCCTTTATGTCCCTGCTTCGGGCTCTGTCTCCATGTTCCTTCCACAGTTTCTGTCCTGGCTTCCCTCATTAATGGGCTATGATGAAGAATTGTAACCAAAAATCTACATTCCTCCCCGATTTGCTTTTGGTCAAGATGTTTATCACAGCATAATAGACCTTTACAATATGGTCTGGAAAGGTACATTGGCATTATAAGAATTCAGTCATGATGTTTCCTCTTTCCCAATTCCTTCCAGGATTGGTAGCCTGGCTATGTAGCCTCCTTCATGGGAAACTGGGTAGGGTTATATTGTGAGACAGTGTGGAGGTACCGCCACCCTGATATAGAAGAGGGACCATACAAGAGACCAAGTGTTTCTTGCTGTACTTAACTACTCCCCTCTGCCTACCTCTGAACAACAACAATAATAAAAACTACTGCTGTCATAACTCACTATGGAGACCATAGCTGAAAGGGACCTCAGAGCTCTGGGAAGTGCATAGCAGGTAAAGACCAAGGAAGCATTGTGTGACCCTGGAAGCAATGTTAGCACATCTTTCTATGTAAAAGGACAAAGCCAGCCACATGGCCAGGTTGCTGCTCTCATGTTACTGAGAGGTTGAGGGGTGGTATTGGGAACCCCAATAGCAATCAGTACATGTATGCCTTACTCAGTACGTCCCAACTTTAAAGTGTGTGAGTAGTTAGTCATTCATTACTAACCAAAGCCCATTCATTTCAGTGAATTGCATTTAAAAATAAGCAAAGACATGTTTGCCCTTTACATACTAGCATGCTGCTCATATTCTTATGTTGCCGTGAGTAGAAGGGGGCGGAGTTATAGCCACCTCCTAAAGAACAGAGTCTAAGCACAATTGCACAAATGGTGTGGGAACAATTTACATATGTGCTATGGCAGAAAAGCAAGGTTGCGCTCACTTATCTAAACCACAGCCATACTTATAACTTCCATATTGCTGTAAACAGTTGCATATGTGTTCTTGCCCGCCAGACACTGCACACAAAGAACCAAAGCTATGTTTTCTTCCTCATGAAACCATTGGGCACAGATGGGGAACAGTTTGTCTGGGCAGGGCCGTCAAGTCAAAGGACACTGGGGGTCATGTCTAATGATAGTTACATGTTACAAAAAAATTATATTGCAACATGTGGCATGAAGTACTTCATCTATACATATCTAAGGTATAAATAGAGTGAAGTAATCATCCCATATACAGTTACCAAACCCAAATCCATCTCACTAAAATCTGAAAATAGAAGGTTTTTAAAAAATATGATCATAGTTGGGATAAAGCATTTGCCATGCAAGTGTGAGAGTTGCAGTTTGGGAACTCTAAACCTGCATAAGCACCAGTAGGCATGCAGGCCTGCCTATACTTTCTGTGCTCCAGAGACCGGATTCCTTAAACAAGCTGCCCACATAGACTACCCACATCGGTGTGTTACAAACACATGAGGGCCTACATCAAAACATAAGGTAAAGAGCAATTGATGAAGACACGTAATATCGACCTCTGGCTCCACATGTATGTGCATATATATGGACCCACAGATATGCAAGCATATACACACATGTACATACACCACACATGTGACTACTACCACGACTAGTAATAATAATAATAATAATAATAATAATAATAATAATAATAATAAGCATTTCACACTACCAAGAAAGAATTAGCTTTGGTGAATTCGTCCAGATTAGAAGAAGTTAGGTTGTAGGCAATATCTAATGATAAGCTTTTTTCATCCTTTGACTCAGGATTTGGGGTATTTTCTAGAAAGGCAAGTAGCAAGAGGTCTCCATCTTTCCAAGCAGAGACACGGATTTGAATGGGTCCTTTAGCATCCCCGGTGTCCCTTAGGTTTCTAACTAGAAGCCACTTGGCATGCTCAGAAGGGACACAACTGAGAAAGTGCACCCTCCTTCAGGATCATTCCATGAAATTTTGGAGGATATGTGGGAAGCCCCAGAGGGCAAGAAGGGTAAAGTCAGAAACATAGGGTGGACTTAAAAGTCTGGGAATCTTAGTGCTTCCCATGGGGGGAGTGCATGACTGCCAGGGCTCCTCACAGCACAACCAAATTAAATAATCACTCTATTTTAGTTATAGGGGATGAGGTTTAAAGAGTAAATTGTCTATGCTTGCACATTTTCTGGGTTTAGATCTCCTTAAACTCAAACCCTCTTATTTATAACCATTTACTTTGTCCAAGAATTTTACTTACAGTCCATAACCACCTTTGCCCGAGGATCCAGGCAAAGAAGGCTTAGGGCAACCGGGAGAATCTAAGGATGCAAGAAAGAAAGAGATACAGTGTTCTCTGTATTGGCTTTTGTATGTGTTTTAAAAATCTTGCACCATTAATTTTCATTCATTGTGGATTCCTTATTTATACATTTGCCTATTGGCTACAACTTATTTGTAACTTTATAATCCGTGGTGCTTGCATGTTTCAAGGGTCATTTGCTGACACGTGTGGAGCGACAGAGGCTCTGAGATGCTCCAACAAGCACATTCTTGGCTGAGGTAGAACAGGGTTAGGCTGGCCCTTCCAGCTTTAGTTCTGGTTTAGGAATGAGTAAAGGTTGGAGACACAACCTATTAGAGGCCATGTTCCTGGGCCAGCTGAGCCACCTGTTTGAACCTCATCTCTGGCACCTCCTAGTGTGGCCTCGGGCAACTCTCTTAATACTTTTGAATTTATTTTTTCCATTTTGAAAAATTAAAACAATAAAATCTACTCAGATGAGTAGGCTTCTGAATTTAAGATTATAATCTAGGTAAGATTCCATGTGACTGTGATTACACTTTTTGAAGCTGCCATGACTCTATCTACGCCTTCTAATTCAGTGTTCCCAGTAACTTACGAAGTATGCCAAGTGTGCAGCTATATGAGTAATAAGAGTCAGCACACATAAACATTCACTGTTCTGTGTGAGAGGACTCAGGCATGTGTGTGATAAGTGTAATCACATGAGCATAAGGATTGCCAGGGCATCAAAAGAGGCCTGAAGGACAAACTCGGGACAACTACAAATTACAGAGAAAGGTCCCATCAAAAATAAGGAAAATGGGAAGAGGTTCTACCTGACCAAGAGGAGGACAATAGTCATGGTGCAGTCAATGCAGAAGTAACTTTATCTTTCAGACATGTGGGAGTTCGCACCCAGAGTGAACTCTGAGCTCTGAGGCTGGAAAAGAACTCCACCAAAGCCTTGAAAGCCAAAAAGCCAAAATAGAATTCTGAGCCAAAGGCCTCTCCCTTGCCCCCTACTCAAGATCATTTGCAGTTGTGAGGTCTTATGTCTATCTGAGAGGCAGGATGAGAGGAGACAGACAGAATGAACCCCTATGCCAGCTCCAGGAAGAACAATGCAGCAGATACTGAGGAGCAAACTGTGGAAGCTTGAGAAACTGACTTTGCAGCACTGCCAGCACAGGTGCCCATTTGTGCTTAGCATGTTTTCTGGGAACAGGTCATGGTGAAAACTCAAGTCTTCAAGGGTTTTCCTAACCCAGTGCAAGGCTACAAACTTTACATTTAAAATACACAAAATAATTTGTCTTTTTATTTCCATGACCATTCCTAGTCAAGATTTGCTATTTTTTGTTGTAGTTTTCCTGATGTTTTTTAAATGAAATTGAGACTGTCCTGGAAAATTGCTAAGAGGGGAGCAGTGGGCCACCCCTGCAGCTCTCAGACCCATCACTGTGACTGGGCTCGGGTCCTGCTTCCTGCTGGGAGGCTGGGACACTACAACAGGCAATGCCCAGATCCTGGGATAGAGGGGACTTGGACAACACTTTCCCCATGGCTTTTCTGAGCCTTTCTCTAGATTGCACAGTGGCTGAGAGTGCTGCCGCCGAGATACCTCTATCTCTCCATATCCCTACCTTAAAATGCCTTCCCATCTCAAGGCTTTACCCTGCACTCTCTCATAGGCAGTTCCTCTAATAAAATCCTTACATGTTCAGTCCTGCCTTGGGAGCCGCTTCTCAGATGACCTGGACCAACAAAAGAAGCAGCTTTCTTTTGCATGGTGAGAACAAAAACAACAGAGACTGCCACCACTTGCTCGCTGCCACATGATCCTCTTCCCTCGGAGACTCAAAACCATGTGGATTCACGGCTGGAACAAATTACAGGTTACTGTATGTTTCTGGCTATTTGCTTAGCTCAAAACCTTTGAAGCACACACATAATGGAACTTGAATTTCCAAACAACCAAGGCTGTGTCTAAAATAACAAGGGAGTCTAGGAAGGCCAGGGCCTCTTTGCTTCTGTATCGTTCCCTTCCCCCACATTTCCCTGCATTTTCTACTAGTTCTTTTCCTCCTTGATTTTGCAAACACAGCTCAAAGTTTTTTCTCACCCGAAGACTGTCCCATGATTTTCCTGACAAAAGATTATTATTACCCAATAGTACATAACAAATGTCCTGAGGGAGCCTTGTCAATTGTTTCCGTTTTCTACACAGTGATCAAGTGTCATCAATAATATACCCCTTTTCTGACTGTCCATCAGTCATCCCCAATGAATCAGAAATGTTGCCCTTCAGGCTGATCAATCATCATGTCAAAACCCCACCCAGAGCAGGAAAAGGAGATGGTTTACCCATGATCTTTCATCTTTCATCCGCTAAGCAGGCCCTTCCAGGAGTTCCCCTAGAAAAGTATACCTTTTCTCCCATTGGTCAAAAACTGTCACATGGCCATTACAGCCAATCACATCAAAGGGTAATAGGGTTTCACAATTGTTTTAATCCAATGATTCCTTCCTTGAGTGGAGCTTTCTTTCAACATATTACTTTGCTCCCTCCTCCTTGCCCCTTGCCTTCCTTCTTACCCCTGACTCAGAGATTCCAGCTTACCCTCCTTTCTTTGCCCCACACTGTGCCATTTCTGGGGGGCCAGGGTGAGGCTCATTCTTTCCATCACCCATGACCAGTGCAACACGTTCAGTAGAGGTTTTGCTAAGCAAATTGTGGACTCGCTTGCTCATTGAACAAATGCAGCACACATGGGGAACTTAATGATTCTGAAAATATACATCTTAAGTCTAATATCAGACTAATCCTCCAGTGCTCCCCGGAAAGATTATGAATTCTATTTCAATTCTCAAGAGCAGGAGGATTAGGCCGAAGGAGTAGCTAACCACAGTAGAAGGTAATGAATATCTGATACAGCCGTGCTTAAAACTCTAGGTGATAGTCAGACTACCACCGTAGTCTCTTCCTATTTTGTCATCTCCTCCTGCACCTCTTCTTCTCCTTTTTCATGTTTTTTGTTTTGGTTTGGTTAGGTTTGGTTTGTGTTTTTGTTTTTGAGACAGAGTCCTTCTATTTAGACCAGAATTGCCTTAAACTTAGAATAACCCTCCTGCCTCTGCCTCCCTACAAGGTCTGGCTGCCCCACTGGTTTCCAGATATAGATCTCACTTAGGGATGGATACAAGTATTTAAAATGACCATGGAATGCATGGTGTACCAAGACATGTTTTCATTAGATAAAAATGATTCTTTCGTCGTTGTTAAATTGCATTGGAAAATGCAAATAACCATAAGCAAAGAGTTTGATTTCATATGAGATCAGCAACCTGCTAAGAGCTTTTGCAATGTTTGGACTTGAGTTACAAACTAAGTCTCTCTGAAATGGATTCTTTTCATTACACTTTCTTGGTTTTGATTATCTTGGGTTATTTGGCGGGGGATTGTTTTTGCTGATAGTGTGTGTCCTCAACCTTCTTTCCCTTATTCTAGGCCTATAAAAAAATTAACTCTCCAAATGATGGTATCTTAGTTACAGTTTTGCTGCTGCAAAGAGACACCATGACCATGACAACTCTTGTAGAGGAAAATATTTAACTGGGGTTGACTTAAAGTTTCAGAGGTTTAGTCCATTATTTTCATGGTGGGAAGCATGGCAGTGTGCAGGCAGACATGATGCTGGGAAAATAGCTGAGAGTTTTATACCTTGATTCACAGGCAGCAGGAGAGACTGGGTCACACTGGCTAGACTTAAGCTTATAAGACCTCAAAGCCCAACCCCAGTGACACACTTCCTCCAACAAGACCACACCAACTCTCCATCAAGGCCACACCTCCTAATAGTGCCATTCCCTATGGGCCAAGCATTCACACACATGAGCCTATGGGGTCCATTCCCATTCAAACACCACAGATAGTGAATATGAAAATATCCCATTGCACAAACTCCAGTTGGGGTGGGGGAGGAAAAGACATAAAAATAAAAAGAGGATTGGATTCCTGAGGATGTGGAAAGCAAGAGGGCGCAAGTCCAGTACAAGAGAAAAGCACATGTTCCTGTCATAATGAAGCCCATTATACAGTCAAAACAGTTGAATACAAAAATATCACTCTACGAACCAAAGTGTGCTTCTACAAGAGATCCTGTTAGACCACAAAGGGGGAAAATTTAACTCTGGGGTTCCCTGCCCATCCAAACTCCAAAATAATTGTTGATGTAGTTTCAGGCTCCTGTGTAACTCTATAGATGTCCTTAGATCATGGTTATCCATGTGCAAATCCTTCCAGACCTCAGATTTCCACTGGAGCATCACTCCACTGTGAATGGGAGCCACAGAAATTTTCGCATTGTCTTTATAGAAGTAGTGCCTAACCATGTAGTCCAGGCAAGTCATAAACTAACTGTTCCCCTTGCTTGGCTTCTCAAGAGCTAGAATTCAAAGGCATGCTTCTTATTGTCATTAATCAAAATGCACACTGTCAATCATTTATCAAGCTAGAATTTATTGTGTCTTCTTATTACTATTCCCAGATGTCTTTTACAATTACACACACACACACACACACACACACACACACACACCCCTGATATAGTCTTAACATTTTATCTTAATGGAGTTACTTCCAAAGTCAATCACTGGAGTTCTCGTCCTAGGCAGCAGGGTGCCTAGGACCCTGGATGAAAAGTTCTGAAGGAAAAACTCATTGAATGTCCCTGATACCCCACATAGCACAGACCATCTAGGTCAGCTCTCCCAGGATATGAGATGGACCCTGACTATGTCCTTACAAAAGCCTAAACTTTCCTTGCTTTATCACATGACCTCAGGGGATGCAGAAGAAAGCAGACAAGTGTGACATGAAGCCCTGGGGACCTCAGGGAAGAACTGTACTAGCTTCTAAAAATGTTTCCATCCTGTTCGGGTGTGTGTAGCACCCGCTAGCCTGACAGAGTAGCTCAGGCGGCTTGAGGATGAATCCCTCTCCAGTAGAAGCAGGATGATGTGATGATGAGCAGAAAGGGGAGAGGAAAGGGAATGAAGGAGCTCTTTCCGGTTGTTCCACAGTGGTGAGGTCACCAAAGGTTAGTGACTGTTGTCTAGGGCTACAGCTCTGAGCAGTGGTGGCAGCATTTTTAGGAGACTTGATGGCAATTGTAGAGTCTCAGTTCTACCCAAGTCTGCCTAAAGCTGTACAAATATGACTAGCTGACCCACAAATGAAATCATTTACCATGCCAAAACAGACAACGGAGAGAAAGAAAATGCTCTCAGACTTGTAAGCCAGCCAGAAAGACTCAGAAAAGGGGGACAAAAGAAGTATGTCAAAAACAGACACGCTGGAGTGGTGCCTCGGGGCAGAGCGGCCTGCTGGGGTGAGGCCCTGTGTTCTAAACTGGAAACTAAAAACAAAATGTTGGGGAGGGTATGGGGGGCAGGGTGCTAGTGTTTGCCAGTAGTTTTGTTTTAGTTTATGATTACCTCAGGAAGTACACACATTGAGTCAGAGTGTTTAAAACTTGAGAGAGAAAAATTAAGTCAGCACACAAAATCATAAGAACAAATATGGAAGGTTGGGTGGGGAAGACACAAGGGGAGACTGACAATAAGCTTCGAATCAGGAAAGTCGTTAGCCATGTGGACCTAAATGTCAGAGCATATGGAACTCAGTTTCCTCGTGTTCAATATGATCCCCTGGACATGAGTCACTGCTGAGTTCTCTTGCTCGAATTTTTTCCGTTCTAACATCTTTGTGAAAGGCAATCTTAGTGACTTCCTCCGGCTTTATGATCAGTTCTCCACTAGGTGGCAATGTTGGTTCATAAATGCTAAAACGCAAGGCTAACCATAAAAGAAATAAACCCTTTAGTTGTGGCCAACTCACATCTGTTTTCCAAACGTCAGAGCAAATAGCATATTCAGCAAAAAACATAACTAAAATGTGAAAACACACGAAGTCATCAGTAAGAGATCAGATGAACAGTGGAAAGAAACGGGTCAGGTGACACACGGAGATGGCTGAAGAATACAGCAGGCCAAGAGTTCCCCAGAAAGGTCAGCCTGGGGGAAATCCAGCGAACCTGAACACGTGACCGTGACAGTGCCCCCAAGAAGACTGGCACCTTGAGAGGGCGAATGTGGTTTAAATATAAAATGTCCCCATAGCCTCAGGTGTTTGCACACTTGGACTCCAGCTGCGATGCGGTTTGGGGAGTTTGTGAACCTGCAAGACAGAGCCTAACAAAAGACCCGGGCCATTCTGGGTGCCTTATAGACCTCCCGATATCTAGCAGACATCCTGCTTCCAGGTCTGTACTCCAAGAAGGCTGCCATGACTCCTGCCTTGACAGTAGTCCCTTAAGCAGTCTGTCAAAACAAACATTCTCACCTTTGTCACAGAGAAGAGGGATGGAGTTCACACAGGGCTCCGAGTGGTGGCAAGCCTGATTCTCCATAGCTTTACTGATGTTCCTACTCTGGTTTCTAAGTCCCACCTGCAGGGTCAGGCATGGGGAGTTCTAAGTTCACCTGATTTTGCTAAACTGTGGGACCCCACAGCCTCATTTAGATTCTGCCTCCTGCACAGAACATGACTCGCCTTTCCTGACCCCAAACCCTGCTAAACCCTGAGCTGCCTCACTCAGATGTTTGAGTAAACACTCATCAAATGTTAGGAAGGCATCTATCGAGGCATCACACCCGTCAACCGTCAACCCCTTCTTGTCAAGAGACACTCAAAGGATCAGACTAGCAATTTGGTTAGTATTTGCTGAGTTCTGGCCACAATGATGGGTTGTCTCCTGTAATAAAAGTCCCGTCTCCTGTAATAAATAAAAGTCCCACACACCAGGAGAGGAGCCCGTGGAGGCAGCCAGGGAAGAGGCAGAGGCTATGGCAGGAACTCAAAGCAGCAGCTTTCTGCAGAGGAGCTGGACACACAGCTGGATGCTTATAATGCAAGGATGGATACCAGCAAAACAAGCGCACAAATCCACACAAGTAACAGGGCCCAGAAGTCTTGTCTGTGATGGCTAGAGGGATGGTTGGCAACTGGACTGTGCAAACAATGGTGGCTTTGTTTTTTGTTTCTTTCTTTTTCTTTCTTTTTAAAAATAGGACCTAAAAACTCATGTAACATTTTTTTCTTTTCTTTTTTTTTTTTAATTCTGAAACAGAGCTGTTTTGTACTGAGTTATTTTGGAGATAGATTTTACTGGTTGCTGGCCTTTGGCATAATAAAATAGAAATGTGTGTAGAAAAAAAAAAAAAGGTCCCACACAGATTGCTCCGGGAACTGTTAGGTCAATGATTCTGCAACCTTATTGGAGAGCCCAGGGCCCCCTTTCTCCACTCCCATAGTCTTGGTACAGATGCCTTCCTAAGGCCAAGCAAGCTGCCTAGGTTCCAAGCACCACATTCTCACATGTCACAGCCAAGGGACAGGGGCTATGCTCAGGATCTCATGCTAAAAAGGAAAAGGAAATATTTCTCAGAAACCCAGCAGCATAATTAGCTTTCCAACAGACTAGCTAGAACTGGGTCACCTGCCCAGACTTCTGAGTCACTCTTGAGAGAACGGAGGCCCATCAACAGCTTTGGCAAACAGATCTGACTTAGATGGGGGAAGGTGGCATGGAGTAAATCAGAGCAGGATTGGCACGCCAGCAAAGGATGCACAGAAAGCGCATGCGCGGGACTCATGGAGTGCTATGGCTCCTTACGTTTGATGAATAAGAGAGATCAGAAAACAAGATATCCATATCAGGTAGAGCCAAGGTATATTCCCTTGCCATGGGGCATTTGTTCCAAAACACACACACACACACACACACACACACACACACACACACACTGCATCAGCTCATCAGCATAACTGTTACTTGGCTGACAGATGCAGCACTGTTTACATGGCTTCTCACAACCAACCAGATGTGGACAGCAGGTCATCGATGGGTTCCTATTAGTAAACAGTGGATTTAGTCCACTGAGAATGTTCATATAGTACAGTGATTTCTCTACTCAATCATTTTGTAACTGTAAAAGTGGTAATGATAGCCCAGCTGGAGCTGTCAGATTGACCTTCCTCTGAGACAGGGATCCTCCCAGGTGGAGGATGCTGGCCTTCACTGTTAGATTGGCCTGTGTAGTTCTGAGAGGCACTAATGCTGCTGTTCCAGGGGCCCCACTCTGTGTCAATAGCTCTAGACAAGCCCAAAGGACTCCAGAGCTATTCATGGCACCTAGAATAGACACATAGAACATTTTCTTGATTAGCGACTGGTGTGGTAGAGCCCAGCCTGGGCAGTGACACTCCTGGGCAGTTGGTCCTAGATTATATAAGAAAACAGGCTGAGCAAGTCATAAAGAACAGGCCAGTAAACAACACTTCCCCACGTCCCCGCTTCTTCAGTCTCTGCTTCCACATTCCTTCCACAGTTTCTGTCTTGACTTCCCTCAGAGATCGATTATGATGTTAAGTGTAAGCCAAAAAACCACTTTCCTTCCCAAGTTGCTTTTGCCCATGGGCTTTATCCTAGCAATAGAAAACAGAACTAATACAGAAGCCATTTGTCTTCACAACAGGGTCTGAAACAGTATGCAGGCAGAGTTAAGACCTCTTGGTGCTTCTCAAGCTCTGTGACCCCTTTCAGTGATCACTCCAAAGGAGACCATAGTGGGTCATTACAGCCATGAGTTTTATTATTGTTGTGGTTCAGGGATACACAGGGGAGAGTAGTTAAGGCTGGCAAAAAACTCTTGGTTCATTTCTTAAAATGATTTCTGTGGCTGAAATTTGTTACTTTCCAAAGGTTCCGAAGACCTAACTGATCTGTACCAAGTTGAGTCCATTTCTTTCGACTTAAAAGGTAGCAGACCTCAGGTGGTTTTCTAACAGTGGAGGAGATCGAGGGGTTATAAATATCTCTTCCCTTATTAGGGCATTAACATTATCAGTGTGGGGCCCCACCTTAATCACCTCCTTAATGATTTAGAGGGACACGGGCTGGCCCATGGCATCTGCTTTAGAGCCTTGATTTTCTTTCTCCATGATCCTACCTTCCTGCCTTCCCCAAATGAATCTCAGGGCACATTCTAAAGTTCCCCTTTCATCCACTTTGATGAGTGAATTTACACGGAGTAAACTGCTGCACTTTGACCTACAGATCCTTTAGGGGGCCTCCAAAGGTCTGCAAATTGGCAAGAATTCTAAGCAGTTGCAGGTGTGAGCTAATTGGCAGCTTTCCGTGGCCCCTACATGCCATGGTAGACTCAGGTACTCCTGGAAAACCTGGGAATTCTCTACCTCTACCTGAGACACAAACCCACCACTGGGAACTAAGAAAGATGGCTTTGGTTAAATGGAGGTCACAGTGTACAGGTGGTGCCAGCTTTGTACATTTCCATGTTTCCACACATTGAAGCCATTGTCTTGGACCAGTAAAAGGCACAACCCCTTCCCTTCCACTGAATCCATCTGTTCAGGGTTGGTGTGTCCCAGGGATTCCCTGACGCTCTAATAAGACCATAGCAGCCTTCACAGATGAGTCTCTGCTCAGGTACAGGAAATTATATACTGGCTGAATGTCTAGGTGCCGATTATCCATGAGATATGTTAGGTTTCCCAATCTCCACAGACCCCAGGATAACAAAGGGGGGAAGTGGGCTCTTATTTCTAACTGATGTAATACTACAAAAGAATTGGCTTTTTTTTTTTTCATGCACTGTCAGGGCTAAAGTGATGGCTCAGAGGTCAAGAGTGCTTGCAGCACTCACACGGGACCTGATTTGGTTCTTAGCGCCCATGTTGGACAGCTTTTAAGCCCACCTTAACTTCAGTGCCAGGGTGTCTGATGCCCTCTCCTGTCTTCCTTGAACACCCAAACATGTGTGGCAAACACACAGAGACACATAAATAAAACTTTTTAATGTTAGAAACAAAATTAAACTACTCTAGTCCATGTCTGAAGGGAAGGCACCGCCTTGTGTCCACTGTGATTTGCACCGTGTTACTAGTTCATAGCATTCTCCTGCCCTTCTGGTGGGCCCCAGATCATGTCTAGCTATATATATGTTTTATTAACTCATAGAATGTTAAATGAATATTTACCACTGTATCCCAGATAGTATACTAGGCTTCTCTGGAGATATAAGCATGACACAGCCACACCTAGAAAATGATAATAAAAAAACAAACAAACGTGAAGACACATAACGTTAGTGCCATGTAATCGTGGAGGAGCCACAGACAATGTGCTATGGAGGTGCACTAGGTACAAGAGAGGAGAGTTACTGCTCAAAACTAAATTGGAAAGTTGATATCATCAGGAAGATGATAGCTGAGCTGCACCCAGAAGTATAACCAGGAGTGAGCCAAAAGAGCCAAAGGACATGAAGAGAAGGCCGAGTACACTAGCAGAGGGACTGCGGTTTGTAGAGACACTCTATAATCACTGCATTGACATGGTGGTACTTCTGCTGGGTCTGGCCTGGCTTTCCTCATGTGGCACATTCTGGAGTAAGGACCAAGACCACCAACTATGCATGATGGCACCCCCTCCTCACCATCAGTCATCAGAATAGAGAATCATTCTTAGGTAGAAAGTAGGTTCCTTGTGTCTAAACACACACACACACACACACACACACACACATACACACACACACACTGAGTGTAATGGGAAACACAAAGCTGCACAAATAAAGTGCAGGTGTCTCCCATGATGCCCAAAATACACTGATAACCACATCAGATCCCCAAGACCACCTTGTAATGCTCCCAGCAGCCTGGTCTTAGAATCCTCATAAGTATGTGTCCTTGTTAGATAAAGCTTCCCAGGTAGGTATCACGTAAAAAAAAAAAATGTGCCCTTTGTGTGGGAAAGGGTGGATTTGACATCATACATTATACCCCAAGGCTTTGGCCATTCCATTCCCAAAAGATACTTTACATAAAACATAGGAAGGGCCACAAGAATGTGAGCACTGGACTAGAGAGATGGCTCAGCGGTTAAGAGCACTGATGGCTCTTCCAGAGATTCTGAGTTCAATTCCCAGCAACCACAGGGTGGCTCACAACCATCTGTAATGGGATCAGATGCCCTCTACTGGTGTGTCTTGGGAAGACAGGAAGAGTGTACTCATATACATAAAATAAATAAATCTACAACAAAGAATGTGAGTGCTGCCCCATGCAGTGGTTGTGTCCACATCCTGATGGGAGGTTATTGAACGTACCAACAGAAGGTAATCAGACACCAGCTCTGTCCCTTACTTACCATTAACTTTTTTTTTCTTTATTTATATGCGAATTTCTCCATTCCCAGTTTCCCTTCCAAAAAAAACAAAAAAACAAACAAAAACAAACCCCTGTTGCCTCCCCC
>NW_022196912.1:50907921-50923712 GCF_008632895.1 Mastomys coucha | reverse complement strand
ACTCGGAAGCTGAGAGGATTGTGTCCCTGCCGCCCTGCGGCTCCCCTGGGAGTCGTGGGGCTTGTGGCCCTGCTGGCTGCTCAGGTCTCAGAAACTCACCCGAGAGAAAATGGCGAATCCCGCCTGGGTCTCTGGCCTAAGGTGCCTCCGGGCTGGCTGCTCCAGTCTCAGAAACTCACCCGAGAGAAAATGGCGAATCCCGCCTGAGTCTCTGGCCTAAGGCGTCTCTGGGCTAGCTGCTCCAGTCTCAGAATCTCACCCGAGAGAAAATGGCCTACCATTAACTTTTTAATGTTAAAGATGTAAATCATTTTTAAGATTTATTTACTTTTAGATTTTTTTCTTACACGGATGTGTTCATGTAAGCACAGGTGGGTCATTTGTGTGCAGGAGCCCTCAGAAGTCGGAAGAGGGACTCTGAAGAGTTACAAGCAGCTGTGACCTGCCCAGTGTGTGCTAAAATCAAAGTCCAGTTTTTTGGAAAAGTAGCAAGTAATCATAATCAATGATTCATCGTCTCTCCAGTCCCTTTGGTCAGTTCTCAGTCTCATCAAATTTTCAAAGTTAAAATCCGAAAGATTTAATTTTTTAATTATTTTTTATTTTGTGTATATGGAAGGTTTGCCTGAATGTATCTGTGCGATATGTACATGCCTGGTGTCTCTGGAGGCTAGAATAGGGCATTTGTTATCCAGGAACTTGAGTCATCGACAGGTGTGAGCCACCATGCCCATGCATGAACTTAACCTCTGGTCCTACAGAAGAACAGGTAGTGCACTTAACAGCTGAGCCATCTCTTCAGCCCCTTAATCTTTTAAGAACCCATAGATTTTTCTAAGAAGAAAGATCCCTGGTCTCACATGCCACGTTCAATATGAAGCCTGATGCTGTGTTAAAAACAAACAACTGTCAAAAAAAAACTATTACTATATATAACTGCATATTTTACGGATGGGAGACTAGCTAGAGAGGAAAACCAAAAACTATGTAGGCATTATTTCCTTAGAATATTTTCAAACAGTGAGAGTTTTAAAATGTGAAATCATAGGATTTAGAGAGAAAGAGAGATTTTTAGAGAGACACGGGGAAAATGGCAATATCTTCAAAGTGAGTTTTGCTAATATTTTATTTTTTGAAAGAATAGCAGGCTGCACACATTGTTTACAAAAATAGATCATTTGCCTCTTGTACTATTAGTAGCTCATACTGCTCTGAGTCACTGCTAAGAGCAAAGAAAATCATGGAAAACAATGAAAAGGAGCCTTTGGCAGATGCTCATCTATCTCAGAGCTTCCCAAATCAGTCATTCTGCTGCTCCTGGTTTCACTAGACCAACTGTCCAGCTTCCCTACTGCCTCCATTTCTCAGGACATGCACTAAGGTTCAGATCACATCCACTTAGGAAATACCAATAACAAAGCAGAAATTGGAGAGGTTCAGCTTGTGCCCATAAAGGACATTTACAACTCCCTGGAGCAAGACAGGTTGAAGCTAAAAGTATCATTATTTTTGTAGTTAGAAAGTTAGAATTCCTCCCCCATCACGTTTTATGCCTTTGAAAGAGCTCCTTGTTTTCTGCCTGCGCTCTGGCCCACGGGGGAAAATATTCTATCTTTCAAAGGGTTTCTTTCATAAACAGGTCATTCTTTTTAAGTGGGTCCCACTGACTGTGTTTATTAACATGTAGTCACACTTAAGGAAGGTTTCTTTTGGTACTGGGAATAAAGTGGTGTAGGCACTCAGCCATGCCTTAACCTAAAAAAGCAACAGTGTGCAGAAAAGGCCTGGGGCATCTAGAGAGACCAGCGCTGCTACATCTTGTTCAGGGGTTCTTGTACCACTCAAAGCAAGCACTGCATACAACGGGGAAGCCCCAGAAGCCCTTCTTCCAGCCACACCATCAATGAAATTCACCTGGCCTCAGAGTCACTGCCATGATTCCTCACCTGAGAGACATCTGCCAATACAAGAGAAGCTGAAGATACTCGAGCTGATAAACAGCAAATGGACAAATTTAATGAGCCCCCTTATGTTTCCTTTCTGGTATGAGGCTGTGTTGCCCTCCGTTTTCTACATAGGACATCCTTACCTTTGATTTACATCATGACTCAGTTGGCTAGCTCTCCCTGTCATCTTCCTCTGATGTTACATCTCACCACTTGTTCTAATTCTTTTGCTCACCTGCCCTTCCCACCCCACCCCCCGAGGGGTGGAGGGCACAGAAACAGAAATGCACCCCAAGAACACCATCTCTAGAGATTTCTAGGTTTCAATAAATTTTCCTGCAAAGTCACCTTTGAAATTCTCTACAAAAGTAAAATGAGGTTGAAATGTGTGCCCAGAGTAGCCTTGAATGAGGCCAGTCAGATAAGACAACTGGCTGACAAAGGATGGATGGTAAGGAAAGGCCAGGTTACACTGGCTTCTGAAGTTCAAATGGAGTTAGAAGAAACAGAGCAGCCAAGAGCTCTTTCCCATCCTCCAGTCAGAATCACAGTGCTCACATCCAATGCCTAACTCACTGGAAAGATCTATATTGCCATTCCTACCCCGCTCCAACACCTCCCAATACCATTCCAATCTCACAGAATCGAATTCTGCCCAATGACCTCAGACACCCACACAAGATCTGCCTCCACGGTGTTATGCTCCTTCCAAGGAGGCCACACCTCCTAATAGTGTCACTCCCTATGGGCCAGACATTCAAACATGAGTCGATGGAGTCATTCCTATTCAAACCACCATATATAATTAGAATGACAGGCTGCAGTACAGCTAATCCAACAGTGGATGGCTGTGAACAGAAAGTCCAAGAATACAGTAGATGTTCAGTCCACAAGGCTTGAGTGTCTCAGCTGGTCTGCAGAATATGCTGGAATCCTGAAGAACCAGGTTTTAACGCCAGTGAAAGAGTTGATAAGCTAGCAAGGCAAAGGCAAGCAGGCAAGAACAAAAGCTTCCTTTTTCCATGTCCTGGTATATACTTCCAGCAGAAGGTGTGGCCCGATTAAAACTGTCTTACCACCTCAAGATCTGGATTAAAGGATATATATGCCTTTTCCCCTCAAAGGTGACTAAAGAGGGGCTTACCCACCTCAAACCAGGCAGAAAATCGCTCACAGGTATGCCCTACCTTTCTAGATTGCAGCTAATCCCAGATGTAGTCAAGTTGACCACCAATGACAGCCATCATACCACCAAATGACTGTCATTAATTTGGTTTGATCATAGTAAGGCTATCTGCTGAAACAGTGGTGTGGAAGGTGCCCCAAAGAGCAGGATTTTCTAGCATGTTAAACATTAAGCATTTCTTTATTATTTGTTTCTTGAGCACCTGAAGTCTTTCAAGTGAGGTTTTCCCTTCATGTTAGTGCAATGACACCTACCTTTCTCAGTCCAGTGGTGTTTGGCCCAAGGATCTAGAATAACAGACACTTGTGGTTATCAAAGATATAGACCTGGAGCAGTGACTGGTTAACTGTCTCACCCCAATGAGGGTTAAAGATGGAGATACTTATGTAAGTATGCACATCAGAAGAAAGCTGTATTATTAAGGGGACTTACCAAAAAGTGGTAAACTGAGAAGAGAGAGAGAGAGAGAAGGAGAGAGAGAGAGAGAGAGAGAGAGAGAAGGAGAGAGAGAGAGAGAGAGAGAGAGAGAGAGAGAGAGAGAGAGAGAGAGAGAGCAAAGAGTAGAAGAGGTTTCCAAGAGAAGAAAAATTCGTCCTTGTACTGGCTAGTTTTGTGTGTCAACTTGACACAGGCTGGAGTTATCACAGAAGGGAGCTTCAGTTGGGGAAGTGCCTCCATGAGATCCAGCTGTGGGGCATTTTCTCAATTGCCCCTTGTGGGTGGTGCCATTCCTGGGCTGGAGGTCTTGGGCTCTATAAGAGAGCAGGCTGAGCAAGCCATGGGAAGCAAGCCAGTAAGAAACATCCCTCCATGGCCTCTGCATCAGCTCCTGCTTCCTGACCTGCTTGAGTTCCAGTCCTGACTTCCTTGGTGATATATAGCAATGTGGAAGTAAGCCGAATAAACCCTTTCCTCCCCAACTTGTTTCTTGGTCATGATGTTGTGCAGGAATAGAAACCCTGACTAAGACAGTCCTTGTGTGGGTTTTAGAGGAATATGTCAGAAGCTAGACCAAGATTAGGGTAATGATCTTGGAATTAGAAAGCATTCTGGGCTATTGCAGGCCAAGCCAATTGAGTGTCCACCTGAGCTATGCATATCCACTCTGGACCAACCATGAAGATGACCATGTGCAGATTACAAACTGCCAACCGAAGCACAGTTACTGCAATCCATCTATGACTTGTTCTTCGTTCCATCTATGAATTGCTCTTCATTAGCTGCTGGCCTTGTCTATCTGCTACCTGTTAGTCACTGACAGGTGTTGCTATCCTCTGACCTTTAATGTGTTCAAGTGCTGGTGATTATATTACACTCTGTTTCCACGAGGACAACCAGTAAATACCTGCATCTGCTCTTCATAACCCATTTCCTACAGAATATTCTGAGTAGAGGATTTCTCTGGACCTATTCTTGCTTAGTTTATTACTAGCTGTATTTAAAGCAAAAATATCTGAAAATGCCTTACACATGCTCATTTGGGGTAGAGTTGGGGAGCCATCACCACCATCACTGTCATCACTGCCATCACTGCCATCACTGCCATCACCAATGTCACTGGCTTGGCTTCTCAGAGCCTCTGTATATCTTCAATCAGATCTGCTTAGATACTGTAACCTGACCAACTATGGGTCTTTGTTTTTAATTCTTGGTATTCGCAAACTCACCATTTTAACCTCCTAATAGTGTCATCTTCTATGACAAAGCCTTGAAATACATGAATCCGTGGGCACCAAACCTATTCAAAACCACCACAGCATATATTCTTCAAGGCACAAGAAGTGCTTAGAAACAGAAAGGGAAAAAGACAACATGGAGTTTTCAGGAACTGCAAGGAAAATAAATTACAGGACTTGACAGCTGAATATTTTTTAAAGTTCAGATTGTACAAGAATTAGCACCACAGAAAGATTTATCTCACATGTTTTGAAAGCATTTTTTATTCCAGGGATGAGACACAAAAGGAAGAGTTTTTACACAAGTCACAAAATGGCCAGTTCTACTATTTATAGAATTGATTTGATTAACATTAGTAATGATGAACTGGAAGTGATAAGTGAGCAGGAAGAAAAATTGTGATCTAATACAACCAAGACAATAAAGAGGTGTCCAGTAGTCTTACAAAATATTTGCATCCCTTAGAAAAAGTCGCCAGGCTCCTGCCTCTGGACACTTAGGTTAGAGAAAAGGAACTTTTCTGAACAATGCAGTCTGTAGGAACTCAGGTGTAAAGAGAGATGATTTGCAAAAGCAGAGATATCTTTTCTTCAACAGGGGGTGAAGCTTAGTAGGAGATTCTAGCTTCAGTCACTCTGTTATCAAGCTGTCTTTGCTCAAACCGTGAACTTCACAGGTCAATGAGACATGGCAGTGGTGATACAGAGAGAATGGATTCATATAGCATCAACAGAAAGCAGCAACTGATTGGATAATGGATTGATAAGCCTAAGATGATCTCACATCCCTGCCTTGTATTCTAGAATACAGATGAGTGAGTCTGGACTCTAAACCAAAACATCCAGGTAAGCTATTGTTGTGGCTTCTTTCTTTTTAGAAAGTAAAGTCTGTTAGAATAGAGAATGTTTTATTCAAACATCAACCCTAACTGAATGGCATTCAGGAGATAGCTTAGCAATAAACCTTTAGTCCCTTATAATAGACCATGGAGCAGTCCCTTCTTTACCTGCCTCTTCTTTATTTGTTTTTCTCTTTCCAATGCTAAGGTCTTGTACATTTGGGCAAATGTTATTCCTTTAAGCTATGTCTCAACCTGCCTTCCCTGCAATCCCCAATTTCTATTCCAGTCAAACATATATTTCAACTAAGACTTGTGAACTGGACATTTTCATTAGAGATTGAGATCTGGAAGACAGCAAATGGAAACTGAGGTAAGTCAAACCAATGAGCACATGAGGAATGATGATATAATCCTGCATGTATTAGTCAGGGTTCTCTGGAGTCAAAGAACTTATGAAATCTCTCTCTCTCTCTCTCTCTCTTTCTCTCTCTCTCTCTCTCTCTCTCTCTCTCTCTCTCTCTCTCTCTCTCTCTCTCTCTCTCTCTCTCTCAGCACATATATATAAAATGGTTTACAGGCTACATTCCAACCAATCCAAAAATTTCCAGTTGTGACTGGAAAGCAGCTGTGAATGGAAAGTCTAAGAGTCTAGTAGTTACTACTCAGTCCCACAAGACTGGGTATCTCAGTTGGTCTTTTGTATAAGCTGGAAAACCAAAGTATGAATATGTTGTCAAAGTGAGTGCAAACAAGCAAAGAAGGAAGAACTCCTTCCTTCTTGTCCTTATATAGGTCTTCAGCAGATGGTATGGCCTAGATTAAGGGTATTCTTCAAAATCTAGATTAAAAGCATGTATCCATTTGGAGCAAAAGCATACGTCATCCCACCTCGAGCTCCGGACTGAAAACCTGTGTCTTTCAGCCTCAAGATCCATATCAAAGGCATGTTGCCTTCCTGCCTCAAGATCCCTATCTCAGGTGAGCCACTCATTTCTGGATTATAGTTCATTCTAGATATAGTCAAGCTGACAACCAGGAATAGCCATCACAGTGTGGGTTGATGGTTTCTTTGGAAACAGTTTAACAAACAAGTTAAAAGTCGAACAATGAGGCTGGATATGGCGACCACACTGTAATCCTAGTAATTGAGGATAGAGCAAGAGGACAAAGAACATGTGAGATCATATAAGTTGGAACTCAGTCTAGTCTACATGGTAAGTTCAATGACAGCCAGGTTACATAAGGAGAACATGTCTCAAAAACAAACAAACAAACAAACAAAACAAAAATCAAGAAGAAAGTGAATGAATGGGGATTCTAAGAGAGTTCAGCAGACAGCACCACAGGAGTAAAAAAAGAAAAAATGGGAAGCACTCTCTTTTTTGTTCTATAATTGTAACTCTCTTTTTTTACTTCAGAAAATGTCAGTTTAGTATCACTTTGTTGTTGTTGTTGTTGTTGTTCTTTTGAGACAGAGTTTCTCTGTGTAGCCCTGGCTGTCCTGGAACTCACTCTGTAGACCAGGCTGGCCTCGAACTCACAAATCTGCCTGCCTCTGTCTACCAAGTGCTGGGATTAAAGGTGTGCACCACCACTGCCTGGCTTTAGTATCACTTTTTAAGCAGAGCATTGGTGGTGGTAATGATGATTTCCTTTATTTCTGTTGTTGGATTGTAGGTGCATCAAACATTTTGGATATTAACTTCTTATCCAATGTATTTTGGCAAGTGCTCTCTCCTATTTTGTTTGTCCCTCACTTGGTTTGATTGTTCCTCTTACTACATATACAAGCAAACATCCTGAAGTCACTCCTGAGGTCAACAGCAATCAATGACTGCAAATGGCTTGCAAAGGATGGTGCAGACATCACTGAGAATAAAGTGCTAGACTGACAGGAGAGTAACTCCCAGAGATGTGTGCACAGGGAAGGGACCAACCCAAGAGACCTAGGCACCTCTTATCCATCAGTCTCCACTTACCACTACTCCCCAGCTGCACCCAAGATGTGTGCACTGTCCTCTAAGGGCCTGACACAGCAAGAGAACCTGTCAATGGGAAGACATCTGGTCCTGTTTCTGGGCTGTCGGGCTCCTAAGTAACAGCCCAATGATTGAGATTTTGTAGGTAGATTAGGAGAGTCTGTCTTTGGGATACTGTCATCTGGATTGTCCTTCTTGTTACTACAGCATTATTATTTGACCAAGGTTCTGTTCTATACACTTTCTCAATTCTGGAGAATTCTTGGCCTACAGGTATCTACCTCTTTGTGAAAGAGAAATTAATGAAAGATTCATACTTGTGTCCTAAGCTACAGAATTACTGTGCAAAAATGTATGCACCAATATAAATCCAAAGGAGGCAGTTACTTCCATCTCAGTTAGAATATACTTGAGGTAGGCTGCAGAAAGCATTGCCTCTGAGGAGGCAGGGGAACATTTAAATGGTGCCTACAGTCATGTAGTCAGTAACATGCCGGAAACTAAACGCCAAGATCTGGGTTTCAGTCCAACAGCATCACACATCCGCCCAAACTACACTTGTCTGAAGTGGGCTCTGAGAAAACAGTGTTTGGGAAATTCGCTAATTAATCCCCTCTGCTAAAGGGTAATTGTAAGGGAAGATAAACCTTTATTAGTTGTGCTGAGACCCCATCCCTTCTTGACTATGGCTGCTATTCATAGTTCACGTAAGCTGTTTCACAAAGTAAGGCAGCACACCATGAGAGGAACCAAAATTAGCGTATATAGTAGTACCCTCTCCAGCTAACACGGCGGTTGCTATGACCCTGGTCACTGGCTGATTGTGGCCAAGAAGGAACATAAAAGGCTGCTCAGCATCCTTAACCACCAGGAAAAGGCAAAGCCAACCACAGTGACCTCACACCAATCAAACAGGCTAGCATCAAAAGTTTACAAGCTAATGGGCTGATGAGGATGCAGAAGGAAAACTGTCCTTCCATGCCATTTCTTGGAACAAAAACTGGGATAGCCATTCTAGAAACCCATAAAGGATTACAATTAAAATAGAGCTTTCACACAGAGCCCAGTAATCTCATTGCTGCATATCCATTCACAGGAAATAAAATCACTATCTCCAGGAGGCAACTATACTTCCTCAGTCATGGCAATGTTATGCACAGTTAAAATATGAGAATATAAATGAATGCACATATGTGCGTGTGTATACAGGTATACAGTTAGGCACATATACATGGATGTCTATACATATATCTAAATATAGAATTTGCCTAACATAACTCCAACGCATCCAAACTTTCAGTTATAAAAGTATAAATGTTGCATAAGGAATTAGGAGGAAGGGGTAGGAGGAGGAGGGGGGCGTAGGAGGGGCATTTGCTCAATGTAGAATATATGCCTGCAAAACTTTTTAGAAAACAAGACAGGGAATCAATGTAGGTGATCATCAGTAGGTGATAAATTCAATGAAATATCTATAGACGAGAGAGACAGACAGAGAGAATATGTTCTGGAGGTTTCATGCACAGCACGGTGACTACAAAAGCAAGCACACATCCCCTACTTATATTCACTAAAGCAGAAGCATGAAGTAACTATGTGAGATGATAAATGTGCTAATTAACTTGACCAGGGCAATCATTTCACAATGCACAGCATCAAAACTTCACCTTGTAGACATATATTAGCCAGCAAGATAGCTCAGTGGGGAGGGCACTTGCCACCAACCTGTGTTAAATGTCCAGAACTCACATGGTGGATGGAGAGAACTGGTTGCCTCTGACCTCCATGTGTCTGGATACCCCTCCTCTTCACACATATGCACACACATCATACCCACATATAAATAACTAAATAGATAGTTTAAAAATAGATTTTGTTGTCTCAGAGCTCAACAAAGCCAAAAAATTAAGAATAAATCAGAGAAATAATAATGTGTCAAATCTAAGTAGAAGAAAAAGAGCTGACACATACACAGTGAAATGTGTAATGATAAGAGGTGATCCTGAGCATTGACATGGGTGTATCTAGGAAATGCATATACAAAACTTTGCCTCCTCCTTGTAACAGTGCCTGAGTTCATGATGCCCAGACTCAACAGCAGTGGAACTAGAATGACCCATCCCTCTTGCTCCGGACAGAACCATGCTGCAGGACCCGTCCCTGTTTCCTCTAACTTAATCACGCTTCAAGACCTACCTCTCTGGCTCCTAACTAAGCTGTGCGGCAGGTTCACCTTTTGGTTAACTTTTTGTTGTAATACCAACAACAAATCAGAAAGCAGCTTGCTAGGTCTGTGCTCTCATGTTTGCATGGCTTCTGGGCCTGAGCTCAGAACATCTAGACAGGCAGCATTCTGTAGAGCATAGGGTCTCACCCCATGGCAGACAAGTGGCCGATGGGGAGGAAGGGTTAAGGGCCAAAACACACCCTCGTTCCCCCAGGTACATCCTTTCCCCCAGACACGTACTCCCTGTAACTAGGATGCATCTCCTTGCATCCTATTCAGCTATGTGATTTAAACAGCTCTCAACAGCACCATCAGCTGGAGACCAAGTTTCCCACATATGAACCTTCTGGAGGGATGCTTCCCATGCAGAGTGTAGCAAATGGCCACCTCTATACAGCAGCGAGTGCCCTGCAAGGGCAAAGAGAAAACAAGCTAAGGCATTCACTCTCTCTCAGACCTGAGTACTTTTCAGCCAGCTCTTTCATGTGAAGCACACATGTAAGTTTATAAAATGACCCAAGGCTGAGAAAAGCCAAAATGAGCATATGTAATAAATAAAAGAAGAAAAAAGCATCCCTCCAGCATTGCATCTGCCAATAAGATATTTGCAAACACAGCCCACTGCACTAAATGCCTCATGGTGGTAAACTTAGTGCCTTGTTTTCTGAGCTGATGAATAAGATGGAGACAGAGGTGAGAAAGAAGCAGGTGTATCAAGAGGTCCACTAGGCTGGCAGGCCTCATGACATGCAACCCTAGAATAAATGCTTACTGAACAGAAATCTGCCTAAGAAGTGGGGCATGAGGTATGGGTGCCAATGGCGGATGGTGCTGTTTTATGTATTGAAGATGGGTATGAGTTAGACAGGAATAATCCCTTCTATCTATACTCTATATTCAATTGATTTACTAGTTTTATACTTTTTTAAAATGAAAAAAAAAGATTTTTATGTTTTTTAAGATAGTGTTTTGCTCTTTACCTAAGGCTGGTATCCAACTCCAGATCCTCCTGCCTCAGACATTTTGAGTCCTAGGGTTCTAAGTGCTCGCTATCACAGTAGGCAAACAATAAGATAAACATTACAAACAAAAGCAATGGCTCAGCAAGTAAAGGGAAGGAGACTTGTCACAAAGCCTGACACAAACTGGATCCGAGGGACACACATGGTGGAAGAGAGAACCAACTTCAGAAAGTTTTTCTTTCTTCTCCACTAGTGGGCATGCGCCATGGCATGTGTGCCTTCCCACCCCACCCCCTTACACACACGTAAATAAGCATCAACCACAAAATCTCTTTTTAATGGTCAAGTTAAGCCCCGATCTATCAGAAAGACAGAAATATTACGTAAGCGACCTTTTACAGCTTGTCACATTCCGCCTTGAGAACAAGTCTAACCTGGGCGCAAGGACCATGATTTACTGTCATGGGCTTTGATGCATGCTGCTTGGTCTCTGGGCCTCTGGTTTCTCAGGCCCTAAAGCAGTGATTCTCACTCTGTGGGTCATGACCCCTTTGGGGGGGGTCACGTGTCAGATATTTATATTACAATTCATAACAGTAGCAAACCTATCAAAGCAAAGAAATAATTTTAAATTTGGAATCACCACAACACGAGGAACTGGGTTGCAGCCTTAGGAAGGTTGAGAACTGCTGCCCTAGAGGAAGTTAACAGTTGCACCCATTCCCTTAGGGTCTTCCCTTCTCTCCTGCTGTGGAGCGTTCTTGCTTGAAGACAAAGCCATAGCTGATGTTTAGCCACATTTTGCATGACACATCCAAGATTTAGAAATCTAAGAAATACTAACCCTGGGGGCGGTAAGGGGAAAGCGATTGTGACTATTAGTACACTAGTTATGTCCTGGTAAGGGGAAGGCGATAGTGACTATTAGCACACTAGGAATATCCTGGCTCTTAAGCTGACTATCGGAGGCACTGTGAAAACTTGTGTTGGCCCAATCTGTGAAAGACCAAGGTGGTTCGAAACTTTAGATTTCCTTTGTGAACAGACCAACCCATTACACTGAGCGGTCTTTTTCGATTTGGCCACTAGAGGGTGGTGCTGCTTAACAGTTGAAGCCTTCCAGTGCAGGGACAGTAACAAGGCTGGCTGGCTCCTCCAACTGTTTAGCCCAGCCCAGGACAAAACCTAAGAATCCTACTTTGCAGTTATGGTGAGCCCCTGTTACTTTGTAAAGAAAACCTGAGCGAAAGGTGCTTTTTGTCTTCTTTGAAACTCATAGAATGAAACCAGCTACACCACAAATGCCCCCGTCCCGAAAAGATGGTAAATTAAACAGGAGCATCATCTGCTTAGGGCTAGAGACTCTCTGAGAGATGTTCATTGCTGTTCTAATACCTACTTTTCAAATTTTGAAAGCTGTCCTACTTCATAAGAGACAGGAGACCCTTAAGAGAGATTCCCTGAAGCATTACCGGGTACGTAGGCACCTAAAGTATATTTCATAGAAGAAACTTATATAACAGCGTGGCCAAAAGGAAAGCCATTAATTTAATTTCAGAATTACAATGGCTAACAACCTGAAGAAAAAAATTCTAAAATGATTATTTGGGAGGAAAACTGCTTTTGTGTGTCTTCCCTACAGTGTAACAGCAATAGAGGGGCTCCTTGCTTATACCTCCACTGAAGAAATGCAATCCCGAGGTGTACAACTCAAACGAGATGAAGCATTCACATGACCCTGATGTTCTCTCTAACATCTTTATGCCACATTCTTGAGGAAAACTCTACTCAAAATGAAAGTTAATTCTTGGACAAAATATAATATTCTCACTAAAGTCTTAACACTCGGTTTGTAATAGCATCAAAGCCAATATCAATGTTTTAAGTAGAAAAAAGTCTAAGGGTTGTGGAGAGAGCTGGGTCAGTAAAGGGCTTGAACAGGCAGGAGGGCTTGAGTTTGATCCCCAGTATCCACCTAAAAGGCTTGGTTGGTAGCAGATCTTTGGAGTCTTAGTGCTGGGGAGGCAGGGATAGGAGGAGGCCTGGGGCTGGTTGTGAAGCCAACTTACACAAATTGGTGAGTCCCATTCAGGTCTCATTAAGAAAGTCTGTTTAAGCTGGGCAGTGGTGGCACACGCCTTTAGTCTCAGCACTTGGGAGGCAGAGGCAGGCAGATTTCTGAGTTCGAGGCCAGCCTGGTCTACAGAGTGAGTTCCAGGCTAGCCAAGGCTACACAGGTTTGAGGCAAACCCTGTCTCAAAAACAAACAAACAAACAAACAAAAAGACTGTTTAAAAAATAAAATGTAAGGCCTGGGAAGATATCTTCAGTGGGTAAGAGCATTTGCTGTGCAAACCACAGGACTCAAGGATCTGAGTTCAAATCCCCAGCACACACATTCAAAACAAAAGAAAATGAACAAACAAAAAGACCTGGAGGTCATATGTCTGTGACATCAGGGAATGGAATGCATACAGGGAGATCTTAGGAGATTTCTATAGAGCCAGCTTAGCCAGGTCAGTGAGTTTCCACTTCAGTAAGAGACCCTTTCTCAAAGCAATAATGTAGGGAATGATAGAAACTACCCAACAGCTTGCTCTCACATGCACACACACACACACACACACACACACACACACACACACACACACACGTACCACAATACACCACAAATACATACATATACCATGCTCCACACACAAAGAAATAAATAACTTCTTTAAAATGTGTATTGCATGCATGCACATGCGCGTGCTCAGAGAAAAAAAAGGCACTGCATTTCCTCTATCGGCCTCTACCTATTCCGTTGAAGCAATAACTCTGAAGAAACCTAAAGAAGTAGGAAGTCTCTCTGTAACCCTAGGGTTCCTATTTCCTCAGTTAGCCTAAAAGCCGGCAAACCCCAGATCCTCTTGTCTCCACTCCACTTGTAACTGAGGTCACAGACTTGCACCTGATACCCAGGGATCTGGTTTTCTGGGATCAACTACTCCGGTCTTCGAGGTTGTACAGCAGGAGCTTTAACCACTGAGCGCTCTCTGTCCCTCTACAATGTCTTATTTTCAAGTGGATGACTCTGAAGGAATGGCACTTAAGGTTACCCTCCTGTCTCTACAAACATACCCACAATATATGTGCATACCTGCGTACACCAAAATATGCCATACACACATGCTTGCAAAATAAATAAAACCTGCTAGACGCGTGTGCTGAAAATTATAACATAGCATTGAAAGACACTGAGGAAACCTAAAAAAGTAGGAAGGAATCTCAGGTCCATATACCAGAAGACACTCATTAAGATCTTACAAACTGGTAAAGACATTAGGGAGCCTAAGCCGACCTCCAGACTCAACCCTGTTCCTACCCAACTCCCAGCTAGTTATTACTTTCAGAGGCTCTACAGACATTCAAGGAATGCTTAGTAGCCAGACTGACTAGAAACAGGACCACAGAGCTGATCCTCACACACTTCCCAATTTCACAGTTCACTGCAGAGTCACAGTGATCCATCTACACCGTGTAGGCACAGACACAGGCACAGACAAAAAAAAACAACAACAACAACCAACCGGAGTATCCAGAAATAAACCTGAGCATTTATGATCCACTGGTTTATGACGAGCATCCCAAGATAATATAATAGAAGAGGGTTTTCAACAAACGGAGCTGAGACAACTGCTGTCCATGGGCAAAAGAATTTTCACATCATGAAAATGTAACTGAGAGTGGATGAAAACCCAAGAGCTGAATGTACAGGAGGGCAAAACATCTGGCTGGGAAGTACAGCTGGAAACATCCCAACTTTGAATTAAGCAATAGTTTCTTATGTGTGACAGAGAAAACAAGAGGAACAAATATAAAAATGGCTATTAATCAAAATTAAATTAATTTGCACTATGAAATGATTAGGGAAAAGTTTTAAAAGACTACTTACATAGTTGAAGACAATATTTAAAATGTATATATGAGTCTACTACCTCGAGTTTATAAAGTACTAGATAACAGTAGTAAGAAATCAATGTCATTTTTGATGGGCAAGAGTTTGAAAGCATAACCAGCTAGCTTGAAAAGACATTCAATATCCTTACTCATCAGTGGAAATATAAGTGAGGTACCACTCGCTCCCGACTAGGATGGCGTGCTAAGGCAAATGTCCTAGACAGATGTGTAGAGGAATCAAACCCATTCACTGCTGATGGAAATGTCATATCCTTTACAAAGCCATTTGCCAGCACTGGGGTCAGGGGTAGGGGTGGGGGACTGAACCCAGCAATCCTGTTCCTCAGATGACTGGAATAATGGATGACTGAGAGTGAACTCAGGATAACGGGAAATAAGAAAATACAGATCCTTGCATGTGAGCTGGTGCACAAGTGCCCACAGTGGCATTGTCACGGTCCCCAGCTTCTAAATGGCCTCAATGGGCATGGAGGAATATGTGGTGAATTAAACACGAAACAAACCCACATAGACAGGAAAGAGAATGATTCAAGAGTCAAGCATTTTAGCTTCTATGTAAATTTACATAACTATCCTTACTCAGTTTTGTCTTCCCAGGAGAAAAGTTACCATTTGGAAATACTTACAAAGTGTGTGTGTGTGTGTGTGTGTGTGTGTGTGCTATGAATATAACTGAGTTGATTTTTTTGCTTCATTGTATAGTTCTTATACACTCTAATATATACTTTCAAATCCAGTCCATCAAGATTGCTAGTGTGAAGTGACACTTACAGGCAAGTTGTCATGAAAAAAATTAAATAGCAAAAACCCCAGTGGGGCAGGCAGAAGACAAGTGTCAAACCACAGGGTGCTTGTCAATAATGCATTCATTGGCAGCAGTCCAGAAAAGTGGCTCAGAGGAACAGACATCTGAGAGATGCTGAGATCCACAGCATCATGTCCCCTGTCTAAAGCTAAAGAGATTTATAAAACTTCCATACAGCCCAGGTTTTTTTTTTTTTTTTTTTTTT
>NW_022196912.1:50882498-50907773 GCF_008632895.1 Mastomys coucha | reverse complement strand
CAGAAATCCACCTGCCTCTGCCTCCCAAGTGCTGGGATTAAAGGCGTGCGCCACCACCGCCCGGTCAGCCCAGGTTTTAAAGCAGCAGTTTTCGCAAAATACTTTTGGTGACAGCACTGGCTGTGGACAGTTCCTCTTCCTGCAGCTTCTTCATCTCCAGCCTGGCAGACTGATCTCAAGAGGCGAATAGAGCTGGAAGCCAGGTGAAGACATCCTCCAGACAAAAATGAAATGTCTTGCCCTTGCTTGACAACTTACCACATCGAGTGCTTCCTCATTAATCAAGTCCCAAGCTGATGGAGAAAGGGACTCAGCAGCAGCAGTCTAGGGTGCACAGGGAGGAAGTGAGACCAGAGAAGACAGAATCCCTCTGTCAATCTACCCAATTGGATTGTACGGTATAATTGTTATTATTCAAACAGAGCCAATATAGAAAACCACATGAGTTATAAAAAAAAAAAAAAGCAGTTTGATGGCCTTTCTCACACTCTCCCATGGTTGGTCCAGATGGAGAGCACCCAACACTTGTTGTCACTCCTGCAAAGGCAGCATGTTCTGGTCCCTAACATTGTCTGTACCTTTTACCTCATGTTAAACTTGAAATGGGGCATCCAGATGTAGCACAGCAGTAGAGCACTTGCCTAACATATGCAAAGCCCTGGGTTTGATTTCCAGTGTGGTGGAAATACTCAGGGGCATCCACATGCCCTATTTGTATTTGCCACTTTTGTCAAGTACCAAGCTTCCTCCAAATCCATCTGCATGGTGAGCAGGGTTGTTCCTACCACATGTAATGCTACTACAGCACATTTGACAGCCTGAACAGCACATTTCACTTCACTTCATCTCTCTACATCTCTTCTCCAGGCAAACACAACTCTGCACATTTGCTAAGTTGTTTCTGCTGCATAAACTTCATTCAGATATCTTGATATTTCTCCATTTTAAGATCTGTTACAGTGTTCACAGAAACATATCAAGATAATCGTTGTAACTAGTAGTGCAAATGTGTTTTGTTTCAAGGATCCAAGGGAATCATTCTTTGCTTGTGTAGGTCTGTCTCTTTACAGGGGCTTTGCCCCTGATTCCTTGACTCTAAGGTTGCCCTTAGCACATCCCCATTATATGCAGTAGGAAATGAAAGGTGTGAGCACAGGAGATTGTTGAATTAGACAGCCTGGAAAGGCAACGCTTGCCCCTGTGCCCACACTCTCCATAACCACCACAGGTACCCTCGCTACAGAGGTTCCCGGGAGGAAATGCAGTCAAGCTGGGAAGCCACTTATCAGGGGTGAGCAGCTGGCATTCTCTCCCTGGTGTGAAGCATAGAATGGCTATGCTCAACCATTCTAAAGTGTATTCGAGCCACACAGCAGCACCCGGTTATGCTATCGAGCAAGTGAAAACACAAGCCCTGTTCTGATGCTACCATGAGTGCCACATGGAACATGTATTAGATACATACGTACATAAAGTTCCTACGTGTGTGTCCTGGTGTGTCATAGGTCTACAGTATGTTCTAGTTTCCTTTCAAACATTTCCGACACAGTTTTGATACATTTTATTTTCCACTCTTCCACGTCCTTCGATGTGGAGCATAAGGGTATGCTCATGAAAAGCTACATCTTCTTCTGCTCTGAGACGACATGCATGGTTTCCAAGAGTTTCTCTCGGGGCTGAAGTTTGCTTTTCCTCTTGCAGTCTCCTGTGCAGCATGTTTAAGTGCCATCAGTCCTCTCCAGATGTCAGACAGGACAAATGCCTGTGCCCCTGGGACCTCTGTCCCCAGTCCCTCCCTTTCTCCTGCCTTTCCTCTCTGGTGTCCCTAGTCCTTCCCTACCTCTTTGTCTTCTTTGTGTCCCTCATCTCTTCCTTCTGGACAGCAGCTCGGTCACTGTGAGGCAGACACTGATGACACATTTAAAAGGTGATAGTAAGCTTTGTGAGGTAAGTGACCTGCACATTATTAAAATGTAGATTCCAAGCTTTCTGACTCACAGGATCTTACTATACCACATTTGCATTTTAATAAGGGTCGAGAGTGATCATAAAACATCTAATTCCATGCTTGGGAAAAGTGGCTTAACTCCTCTGAGAAACATATCTCATAAGGTCTTTATGGCAAAATGATAATTACAGTAATAATAATGGTGTCTCTCCAGACAAGTGACGGTGAATAATGAAGTGTTCTCCAGGCTAGGCATATATAGCTGAATGGTGCCATTGTATGTTCACAGCTTTGGGTCAAACACCAGAATGCCATTAAAATGGCCGTGTTGTTTTGAGAGAACACAGATTCCTATGCACATAAAATTGCATTTACCTTCCATCAAGTTACCAACATTGTACTGACCACTTTGTTTACAGCTAAGACAAACACTTACTGCCTGCTGACTAATCCAAAGTCAGACTGGATAAGCCAATTCCTGTGTGTTTATTCAACTGGTGTCCAAACACTAACATGGCCAGGGGTCATGCCTATGTGATGCACTAATCTCACTAACCGGGTAAGGGATCAAGGAGAATCTATGTGTAAATGTGCATCTCTGAATGAATATGTGTGTGTGTGTGTGTGTGTGTGTGTGTGTATGAATATATAAGAATGATTTTATATGTGTGTGTATCTCAGTATCATTAAGTCTTTTAACAACTTTCTCATTTAAAAAGTGTTTTTAATTATCTACTATTAAAATAAAGCATAGATCATTAAATAGCATATGGCCATTGTCTTTCTTACCACCTAACAACTACAACCCCCAATCTCTTACTGCAAAGAAGGAAGAAGTAAAGCAAAATAGAAAACCTCGCCTCCCACCACAGCCGGTGCTGACTGCAGAGGAATCCTAGGAGAGCACTGGGCAGGCAGAGCTCGCCCAGCACCTGCAGCTTTTCACCTCAGGTGACTCATGGTCATTTCAGGCATCATCCCTGCACAGACTCAATCTCAAAAGAACCCAGGAGAAAGGACAGCAGCATCGCAAATACGATTCCCGTGTGGAAGAGACCTTTGTGCTAACACGGTGGGGCAGAACCGAGGGCCAAGGCCTTTGGATATAAATATCCTCCTAAGAGCTCTCTAAGATGCCTATGACAGAATTATTAGTGGCTCTGTTTGATCATCAAGTGGAGGGCTGTCATGAATCATGAAGATAAAAGACAGTCTCATCCAGAAGACTGTGCCATCTTCAAACATCTGGCCTGCAAAGGATCAGGGGTGAGTGTCACTCAGATGTCCTGCTGGGAAATGGGCTGCTAGACCACAGGTGACATGGACCAACTGTCAAGGCTCAGGGATTAATGACCACACAGGAGGGCAAGTGACCTAGGCACACTCTTAACATTCAGCCTGGCTGGTAGAAATCATTTTAGGGTTAGCCCTTTGCCCTGGGTTACTCTGTTTATTAAGTTAATTAAATTTTTCTCCCTAAAAGGAAAAAAAAATTACGTTCCCCTCCTTGCTTCATCGGTTTTTTAATTTTAATTATACAATGCACAACATAAGTTTCACCCTCTGTTCCACCACCAACTGAGTGCTGAAAGCAACACTGTGGTGCCTCCTCAGGGAATCAAGAATGGAATAATCTATTCACCTCTTAACATTAAATTGAGGCGGTACCCTAGGCAAAATGGCCCAATTCTAGTAAAGCAAACAGGAAAGAAGTCTCGGGCTCTGTCTTCATCTATACTTCAGGATACTGAGCATGAAAGGGCTGAGTTAATCTACACACATACACACACACACACACACACACACACACGTGTGCACACACACACACACACACCCTGAAACACACACACTAAAACACACACACATGCATACAAACACATCCTGAAACACACACACTAAAACACACACACACACATATGCACACATACATACACATACACCCACAAACACACACATACACTAAAACACAGACACATATACACATATGTACACACATATACCCTAAAAACACATATATACATATACCCTAAAACACACATATAGTAAAACACACACATACACACATACATCCTGAAACACACACTCCCTGAAACACACACACTAAAACATATGCGCACACATGTATGCACACAAACATACATACACCCTGAAACACACACACATACACTAAAACACAGACACATATACACACATGCACATACACACATACACCTTAAAACACATACATACATATGCCCTGAAACACACAACACAGTAAAACACACACGCACACATGCACACACACACACACACACACGCATATACCCTGAAACACACACACACCCTGAAACATTCACACTAAAACACACACACATGTGTGTGCACACAAACATACATACACATACACCCTGAAACACAAACACTAAAACACAGACGCATATAGACACATGCAAACACATACACCCTAAAAACACATACTCATACATACACCCTGAAACACACACAGTAAAACGCATACGCACACATGCACACACACGAGCACCCACACCTGCAAGCTCTCTTACCCATAGAGCCATGTTTCCAGCCCCCAAGATATTTTAATTGGCATAGAAAATATTATATAGATTGGATGCATACAGTAAATCTGATGGTTTAAAATTGCTAAAAAACCAATTCAAACAAACAAACAAAAAGCTCACAGAAATAGTAGCTGTGCTGACTAAGACTCCACGAGTAGAGCTGCAGTCCCTCGACATGCTATATCGTTCTATTAAAAAGAAAAATTCAGGAAAGCATACATAGAGCCTGGGGAAATGTGTCAAGAGTAGTTGTTGCTCATGCAAAGGACCCAAGTACAGTTCCCAGCAGCCACACAGTGACTGACAATTATGTGCAACTGCAGTTCTGGGGAAAATGATGCCTTCCTCTGCCCTCTGTAGGAACTAGGCCCAAATATAATGCATGCACATTCATACATGCAGGTAAACATTCATACACATAAAGTAAAACTGATCTAAAAATGTAGCACATGCACTATTCTATCTGTGCTAGAAAGTAGATAAAGTGAATGAAGAAATATATGTTTTGCCTCTAAGAGATATATGAAAGGTTAAAATAGAAACAACAAAATCAGCACAAATGCAGTCATGGGAACACATCAGTAAGGGAAAAGCTGGAACAAAACTTTTCCAAATAAAATTTGTTTTTTGGTGTTGACTTTCATACCAGATGATTTCATACCAGCCTCAAAAGAACTTTATATATACTACAAAATAAAGTTCAATCAGAAATTTGGGGGAAGGTAAAAATCTAAAGAAAGTCAGAAATTATTCTAATCATATATATATGATTCTATGTGAATATATATATGATTCTATATGAATATATATATAAGTTATATATATATATACATATATATATATATATAACTTATTAACAATCACTGAGGAAAAATCCACACTAGAACACAGTATTAATTGACATTTGTCAGGACAAAGAGAGCTGTAATGAGATCCTGCATTTGATGGGGTGTTGTCTCTGAAAGGGTAATGCACTACAACTAGAAATAAAGTAACAAATCCAATGACACTGTCAAGAAGCAGAAGATCCTGAGGCTGGAAAAATGGCTTATCGGGTGAAGAGGCTATGAGTCTCAAACCCACATTTTTAAATGCCAGATTTGGCAATGTATGCATACATCTGAAACCCCAGCATTCTCCTAAAGGCAGATGTGACGAGAGACAGAAGAATGGCCACAAAGAGCAGCTGGCCTGACACAGTGAACTACAGTACAGTTCCTGCAGCAGTGAACTACAAAGGGGAGACTTGTCTCAAGCAAGGAGGAAGGTAAGGAGTGATACCCAAGGTTGTCCTCTGAGCACCAAAAGCCCATTGTGGTGTGGACACTTACACTCACATTCACAAACTACACACACACACACACACACACACACACACACACACACACACAAACAGGGCACTTATACTCATATTCTCTCTCTCTCTCTCTCTCTCTCTCTCTCTCTCTCTCTCTCTCACACACACACACACACACACACACACACACATACACACACAAGCCAGAGGTTTCAATGTAAGAGAAAAATATATAAAATAGAATGGGCAAATAGGAAACATTCCTATAGATTGATTTTAATTAGAAATATCAATGTGGCTAATAAACATAGAATCCTAACAATCTATTGAAAAGATCTGTATCAGCCTCCATTAAAATGAAACAGTACTCTGAATAAATAATTGGTTACTAGATTTGTGTCTGTCTTGAGCAATTCATTGTACCAGAAACCAAGTAGCCAACATTAATGAGGCCCTGATAATAAGTCACAGGAACTGGCCTTAGAAGTGACCCACTGAGCTACACTTATAACAGACAAGAACAGGACAGACACTAAAAAGAATGCCAAGCTTAGAGCTCTGCAGGACAATAGTCTAGACTACCCCAAGGAGCTAGTCACCAAGTACAGTGTGAGGCAATGGATTGTTCTGGACTGAGGGAAGACTAGAGATACATTTAAAGAAACAAAGTGATCAACACATAACAAAGATGTGTCTTTTAGAAAGAGTATCAAGTTTACCAAGTTTATTTGAAACCCTCAGGGAAGAAGCAAGGCCCAGAGCCTGAATTCAATTCTTGGGATACTTATGGTTGTCGAAGAACCCATTCTCCACAAAACAAAAAGATTTTTTGGTGTGTCATGCTAACAAGCAAACAAACAGGGTTGGAGAGATGGGCCAGTGGTTAAGGGCACTGGCTGCTTTTTTAAAGGTCCTGAGTTCAATTCCCAGCAACTACATGGTGGCTCATAGGCATCTATACTGTGATCTGATGCCCTCTTCTGGCATGTAGATGTACATACAGATACAGTGCTCATAGATACAAAAACAAATAAATCTTTTAAAAATAGAATAAAGTACAAAACAAACAGAGACTTTTCTGAGGTTTTGAATTACATCAGTGAGGTTATCAGTTCCAGTATGAATTAAACTGACCATGATCCTCCAAGAAACCATTCTCCTTCTTAAGTTAAGGACTCTAAACATAAATTTGTGTGTTTAAAAAGTATCTAGTGGAAAACAGCATGAATGTGTCCTAAGGAGTGGATAATGGGATTATTGAAAAATGTCTGCCAGGAACTGCTTGAGTAGCTACCAGCATGCAGTCAGCAAGAACCTCTTTGGGCAGAGCATGATACAATGCCTGTGATCCCCAGACTCTGCACTCTGAGCCAGAGGAGTCAATGCTTCTAGATCCGTGAGACATCATGAGCTGGGGATGTAGCTCAGTGGCAGAACCACATCTCCCCACTTTACCTCAGGAAGAAGAATTTAGCACAAACCCCATCAGCCTCTAGCTTTACCTATAAGCAGATTCTGGGTTCTTGCCATACCTTTTTGAGAGTTCTTATATGGAAACAGGTGGTCTCCTTTGATCAATCCACTCATTCATTGCCTGGTTGGTTCGTTGGTTGGTTGACTGATTGTTAAACCTGAAGATCTTAAACCTAAAAAAGCCAATGAAGCAAAGCTCCCGCTGCCATCCTGGATTGGAATCTGCTTTAAAACACCATGTTAGAGACCAGGAGTGGGGAAAGGTCTCTAGTTTTCACCTAGATTTTGCCTTCTGTAACAAAGGTATTAGATAAAAGATTAAATGGTTTGGTAAGTTAAAATCACTTGAAAATTAGGGGTGAGTCCGTATAACTGTCACAATAGTGTTCTCGTAACTTAGGGGAAACATGGAAAGAAATAGTCTCCTTTCGGCCATACTGAAGAAGCTAGTATTCATACCTATAAGTGACCCTAAGGTACTATATAAAACAGAGGCTTGATTTAATAATTTTTATCTGATTCTTTTCTGGGTTTCAAATATACTTTTCTTTGGGAAATCAAAATGCAAAGAGACTACAACATTAGTTTCCCCTGTGTGAACTACAAGCCTAGTATTTTTTTTTTTAAGTGGAACAGGGAAGGTTGGGAGAGCAGATGAGTGATGGGTGCCCCTGAAAGCAAGCCTTCACTTCGGGGCACTTCAAAGGGGGCCTTGGGAAGCAGGTGGGCTGCCCTGTAGGGAAGGTGAGGGGCAGTTACTCCATTGGAATGCACATGTGGCCAGGCAGCAAAGAGGGGTCCAGAAGATCAAAAGGAAATCTGAAAATCACAAGTCACCCCCATCCGTCCCTCTCAACTAGGATTACAGCAGCAGGCATCTGAAGGAGAGCACCTGGTCCCTCCAAGGTCAGGAGCCAGGACTCCAGCGCATCTGTAACTGATGCAAGACAGTCCAGTTTCACTGCTTCCAGGCACAGAACACATGGCAGCTGCAGAACTCCAGCTCTGTGCTTGTCTGAAGCCTCTCTATAAGCGAAAGGATCTTTTAGCTCTGCTCACTTACAGTAACTGCTCACCAACAGTAACTACTGTTTCCCCCAAACTAGCCTGGCTTTGTTTGCTGGCACCCAGGCTGACACGCGGGATAACAAGGTTTACAGCCTTGTGCCCTTCTGCCCTGCAGAATAGTCACATACATGCAATGTATATATATGTATACATATATATACATATATATACATTGCATGTATGTGACTATACATACATATACATATATATACACATATATATACATATATATATACAGACATATATACATATATTTATTTATATCCCTTCATATATAAATGTGATCTAGTTCCAGTACCTTAGTTAAGCCCTAGTCTTTTTCCAGACAGAGATAGAAAAAGAAAGAGGGGAGGGGGGAGGAAGGGAGGAAAAAAAGGAAGAAAGGAGTGAAGGAGGGAGGGAGGAAGGGAGATCCTTTTTAGGTTGGTTTGGATTTATTTCCCACTGCAGTGTTAGCAGAATCAGGGAGTGAACAGCCTCTGAGATATAGTGAAGTGCCTTGTGGGAACTATTTCCTTGCACCTTATGAAAAGCAAAATAACCTAGTCATTGATTCTGCTAATTACCTTTGTGAATACAAGCAATACACAGGATCTTCCGCACTCTGGTTTCTCACTTTCTCAAAGCTCTTAGTCCCAGTGGTGCACATGAAAAACGTTGACTAGGTCAACATAACATCTTAAATGGTGGCTCACAGATTAAAGTCAGAGTCAATGTTTTGCTCGTGTGTGTTGTAATTGATCCCATTTCCAAAATTTAATATTTGATGGACTTCTACTACTTCCTCTTTAAATACTAACATTGAAAACACATGTAAAATATGGTCATGGTTTGGAGTTCCTTGGAGTAAAGCGCTCCAGACTACAAATAACTTTCTTCTAGTTGAAATCATACTTGTGTGAGTAATATAAGGGCCATTACATAGGGCCTTTCTCCTCATCCAGTGGTAAGGTATCTGGACAGGTTAGACAAAAGCAGACTTAGTTCTGTGGCTAGTGTGTACAGTTTATTACATTTCATATCTCATCTTGCGTGGTCCAGTGTGTCCATCAGCAAAATCTCACAAAATAACAAATCCAGTTCAATAAATGTTTAAGCCATGTTCTGTCTCCTGAGGTCCCTAGTAACATTTGTTTATTTGATTTGATTACAAAAGAGCAAATCAATAAAATGCTACTGCCAGAAAGTATCAAGCTGTGCCTACTCAATAAATGTATTCATTCAGTTGTCAGAAAACATGGCAAATCATCTGGCAGAAAATCCATGCTAGCTCATTGTATGGGGCTTAAAACTAAAACACCCTGAAAGAGAAGCCAATGGTCTTTCATACAAAAACTCTGGTAGAGAAACTCCAATCACAGGACAATCAAGTTTTCTGTTGAGGAATGTGTAAAACTTGTTATTTAGAACCTTTAAAGAAAATAGGCTTTGAAAAAAATTAACTCAGTTACAGAGGTCTCTACACAGGGAATATAAGTGCCCCTGTCTCATGCTGACTGTCACAAAATAATAATAGGGAAGATCTCATCACTAAATGGATAGATGTGGTGGTTCACTGAGGTGGGGTGAAGGGCTTAGCAGGAACAGCAAAGGTACAAGGCAGCATGGTGTCACAGAGACATCCTTGTTGGCCATACAGTGTCAGGGATACACCCAACTTGTCATGGTGTTTACTCACACTGTTTTCCAGCATCCCCATAGACTTTGTTAGTCTGTGTATGTTTCTGATAGATGCCTTCTCTCCTAAACCACATAGCTCATTGCTACCCTGACTCCTAGAAGTACAAAATCTGATCAAGGGAGAAATGCATTGAGTACAGGAATGTACATGTAGATCTGAGTGGAGGGACTAGGAACGAAAGAAGCAAGAAACCACTGGAAACTGGCTATGCAGCTCAAGAAGTGGGAGAGCAGCTGACTAAAGGGTTCAGTTTTATAGACTGAGGCTACATCAGCATGAAATGGAGAAAATGTATTATGTTGGCCCATGCTGATAACACAGCAGGAGTTGGGGGAGAAATCTGGGAAAGATGGTAGCCTGTTTGAGAGCAGATTCTCACATTGCTCAGCTGCTGAATGCTGTCATGTCTCAGCTTCCTCTGTCAGTGTTAAATCCCATCCTTCACGTGGCATCCTCTTGACTCATCTGTGACTTCCCATCAAATTCATCTCAGTAGAGCACTAAGAAAACTAAATCCTCATCTGAGTCCTGGAGCATGTCAGGAGCTCCCGTTCTTGGTTCTCTTCTCATAGGAACTGGGTTTTTTCTTGATTCAAGTTGCGATCCCTGGCATTCAAATGCTGGAGTGTCTAAGCAAACTTCCCTATCCCTTGTTCCTATTTGTACTACTAAAGTCACTACCACAGCCTCTAGGTGGCCAACTTCCTTTGCATAAGTGCACAATGCCACAATGCCTTGCCTTGTGCTCCAGCTCACTCTCTCTCTCTTTTTTTTTTTCTCTTCAGCTTTTCCATTGTGGTTAAATTGAGAGAAGCTGGGTGTCTTTAATGGTCAAGGGTTTGCATCCTGGAAGTGTTAAGACCAAGCAAGGTAATCTTTTCCTCAGAAAACCTGTTCTAAAGCTTGCTAGCTCATACGTCCTCTCAGCAGACAGGCCTGTGAGGCAGAGCACTCAGCTGCATTGGTATCAAATGAGAGCCCACTCAAGGTGCCATGCGTTGCCCAGTTCTTCCTTGGCAGCATCACTCCTATTCCTTTACCTTTACTTCTCTGGGATTGTTGTCCCAAATAATGCACTGATAAAATATGAAACATGAGTGTTGCTGGCTGTATTTTCTCTAGAAGCTGGTCTAAAACATCCCTGCTATTTCAAACTATATCATTCCAACCCTCACCTTAGATCTCAGCCTTACCTCTTAATTCCCCTCCCCCAAATTGAAGACATTGTACATTTAAGGTATGTCATCCTGCTTGATATTCACATTGAGGGGGCGTCCAGTTGCTATCCTGTGGTTTCATTTTGTTTCTGCCTTGTTCTTTCCAGAGCCGTTCTTCCCTCAGTCTACCTTAAAGCCAGATAAATGACGGACATTCATTTGGGTCCAGATCCTCGGTGTTGATGGAACTCTCCCCACATTAGGCTGTGCTACACACTTCAGCAGGAGGGAACTGTCTCTGGCTCTTGGAAAGCCCTTTAGCGCCTCTCTGGGTGGGTACTCTCAGGCTGTAAACATGGAGAGGAGGATGCTGCAGCGCTAGTCCTTGCACTCTCTGATAAGTCATTCATACATTCAACACTCATAGGGGGGCTCCTGGCCTCTCTACATCCTGACCAATAGTGGCAATGGCTTTGCCAATTGTCCCATGGGTTTGAGTCCCTTGAAGTACTGTACATATGCCAAAGTACCCATTCCCTCAAGATTTCGATCACCGAAGCTTCTTCCTCCACTCCCCATAGGCAACGATACTAGTTTCCAACTCCCAATCCGAGAAAAGACTGCAACCTTTGAAATTTCATTCATCCTTAAAAGTCATACTCTGAAAATCTTATTTCTCTGTATTAATGGAATACTTACAAATGTGGTTGACAGTATCAGATTCACCACCAGAAGGCACTGTGCATCTCCAGCCTGTTGACTCTGACCATAATGAAGATAGAATGTCTGCAAATGTACCAACCACACTTCCTCTGACCATCAGTGATCATCATCCATCTTCCCCAGATATTGATGAGAAATAATAAAGTGACCAGAACTGATTCTAATTGGCTGCTTTCTAATACATGTACTTTTGTCACAGGGAGTTGGTTAAATGAAAAACCAACCATACTGTGATGCTGCACTCCCATATTCTATAGGGCCTGTCTTAGTCAGGGCTTCTACTGCTGTGAAGAAACACCATCACAAAATGTCACTTGGGAAGGAAAAGATATATTTGGTTTATGCTTCCAAACCATTGTATGGGAACTCAAGCAGGGCAGGAACCTGGAGGCAGGAACTGCTGTAGAGGCCACAGAGGAATACTGCTTACTGGCTTGTTTGTGACTTGCTTAACCTGATTTCATATAGAACCCGGGAGTAACAGCCCTGGAGTCAGGACCCTTCCTAGTTAGGAAAATGGCCTAGAGTCCAATCCTGTGGAGGCATTTTCACAACTGAGGCTTCCTCCTCTCTGATGACTCTAGCTTGTGTGGAATTGACATAAAACTAGTCAGCATAGGGCCATTGTGGAAGATCCTATTTAAAGCCAGTCTGGGCTATATGTAGAATTCTTTCTCAAAAATGCTGGGCTCAGCATTTGTGCACTTACCTATCACTCACATAGGCTTGGGTTTGACCCCCAGCACTGAAAGATAACAACAAAGCCCTTATTCTGCTTTAAGTCTCTTGTGCCAGAGACGACCAGTCACAGGAGTAAGCCTGTGCTTACTCATGTCTGAGGCATTCACAGCAATCTTACAGTTATTTATTAACACCATTATGTAATCAGGGTACAGGTGACTAAGGTCCAGCTAGCACAGCTCTTCCCTACCTTACCTTACAGATAAGAGAACCCAAGGATATAGAAGGGCAGAGGAGGGCACAGAGAATGCTGAGTATACTCTTAGCCACTCATTCTATATATTTCTTGCATTGAGCAAAGTAATGTCCATTGCCAATAAAGTCCACTGAGAGCTTGCCTTTTCAAGAGGTTTTCATCCGACTAAAGGCACACTACAGGTAGATTATCAAAAATGTATCTCTCCACTACAGTGGAAAACTACGCCTATCCCAGACTGGGCTGTTGAGAGGAACAAATAAAACATTTAAATGTAAAATACACACAGAGATTATCCAAGGCAAGTCTTCAAAACTTTATTGGTGACATGATTGATATGAAAAAGTCACATACAGACTCACAATGTTTATCTCAGTGTATCTATATCCCTGCCAGGGCCTTCAGTTCTCTGTTTAAGTGAAAATAAGACAGTTGCATATTCTGGTTTTTCAAGGAGACCAGAAACCCAACTATTTTGAGTTATACTGCCTTGATGGGTGAAAGCTGGGGCTCTATGAACACTTGATAATAATATATGCAAGTCCTACGTTCTTCAGTGGGTACAGTGCTTTTTCTGAAATAGTTTACAACACTGTACATCTTTTGGTTGTCTCAAAAACTCTGGAGCTGTGCTGACATTCAATGAGAACAGACCCCAGGTAAGCTGACAATACAAAAAATTGTTCCGCATACCTCAAAATGTCCATTTCTACAATTCTACCAATAGAAACAAAAATATCCTATCCTGCAACAATCTATAAACATTCAAAGTGGGATCTATTGATTTTTTGATTTATAAACTGCATTGCATATCAACATACTTCTTAGAAAACTCAGAAACTTGGGAGGTTATATGCCAAATGCAGTAGAAACATTCAGCATTTGAACAGCTGCTAGGGCCCGATTGGTCCAGACGAGATAAGGCTCTCAACGCATGCTGCTGCTTTGTCAATGTGTCAAGGAGTCCCTGACTCCTGTCCTTTGCTCTGGAGCTCAGAATATAAAGCTTTAGTGCTGAACTTACAAAGGCCTTTCTGTGGGGATCTTAACATCTCACCTTGTATTAGATGTGACAATTTGGAAGTGAGCAGAGATTTCAGACTCGCAAAGCTTTCAGGATAAGAATTTGTATCATAGTTCGTAACTTGCAATTAAATTGTCATTTCTTCTTATACTAATTCCTAGCAGAGTAAGTGGATCACAGAGATCAAATTTCCTGTCAGGAAGGATAATTATCAGAGTCAGGGCTATATGTTTATTTTAAAGTTTTATCATTTAATTAAAATTGAAAATTTCATCTGAATATGGAGGTATGTTTTCCATATCTAGCTATAATATACATTTTTATATTTTGTGTATACATGTATGTATGCTCTATTATGTTATATATGAGCATGCTACAGTGCATGTGTGAAGGTCAGAACTACCATGCAGGAATCAGTTCTCTCCTTCCACCGCATGTTCAAGCGAAAGAACTCACGTAGTCAGCTTGGCAGCAAACTCCATATATGCTGAGCCACCTTCGAGGTCCAATATACTCTATCATATATACTTTTAAAACTCAAAATGTAATATATATGTTGTTCTTAAAATTTTATACCTCAATAAATCATTGAGGTATAAAGACAAGAGCTGAGTATTCCCTAGCAATGGTAACTTCAGAAGGCACTATTGTCTATCTAGGGATTCTTGGACATCCATCTTTGTCTGTCTGCATTGCTATAGCACTTCTGTGGCACTCATGGTGACATTGTTCCAACATCAAGTGGAAAGTGGACAGTCCCCACTTGTTTCAGCCTATTCAAGCAACGTGGCTACCTCAGGACACACTTCCATGAGCATTGACTGCACTGTCTTGAGCCCCACCTCAGGATGGCAATGAACCCCTAGCCCTAGCCATAGGCAAACGGCTCTTGACAGTTCACTGGCTCATGCTATCTTTAAGAATTATTAAAACACAATTATTTTTCTGAAAAAATAAAGATCGTGTTCTAAATAAGCAGGCATCCTTAGAGCCTGGATAGGTTTCTAATCCCACATCTCAGAATTCATCTCTTCCCAATGAGTGACCAAGTGAAGAATTCCCATTCTATGTTTGGTAGCACAGAGGTGCAACGTTCAAAGGAAACTCTCCAAATTCTGTTGGTAAAAGCAGGAGCTTTTCTTCAGGTTTGGTGCTGCAGGTGTTGGGGTAAGAGGTTCATTTGACAAAGCCCTGGTTGGGAGGCAGAGCATACCCACGGTATTTAATGTCATTCTACACTCCACAGTTAAGTGCTTTATTCTGTCATCACTTGCAAAGACTGCTAGAAGTATATGAGAGAATGGTTGGGTTCCTAACTTTAACCTTTCCAACAGAGACCATCTCCTCTGCCTCTCATGCTTAACTCCAGGCCATGGCCAACACTTTCAACACAAATACCAAATCTTGCACACCATCAGCCCTGTGCAGCAACAGAGTCCTCTGGGGCATGTGACAACAAAACCAAACAGGTTTGAAGTCATTTGCATGCCTGTGCTTTTTAAGGAAAGTTTAATTCTCATGTTTGTCAAGCCCTCCAATTATAAGGGCAGAGGTGATAACAGGCAGACAGGTGAGACTGTGTGCAAAGCCCCCTGGAATTGCAAATGTTGTTTGGTTATTTATGGATATCCCAAAAGAATTTTAATACTGTCTGTGGGGAAGAAAATGTCTCTGAAAATAGAATACAAATTTGCACATAGGAAAAGGCACTTAGATGTGGATGGAGAGTATCAAACGTGTTTTTATAGCTAAATGTCTCATCACTTGGTAGGAGAGGTTTCTATTGCTTTATTTGGGATGGTTTGTTAATCCTTCCTGACAGCCCCCTTATCCAGGAGTGACAATTTGCCCATTTTTGTTATTTCTGCACATCAAGTAAGCATTTCTCTTTGAGGTACAGGGTTACTTAGCAATGTTACTTTGCAGGGTGACTGGAACTGGGGCCACCCTGTGCTGGGGTTAAAGGTTGGCAGTGCCATGCCTGGTGAAGCCGACTGTTTCAGAGGAAAGGTCCTTCCTTCCACCGCATTTCATTTTGAGGACAACTTTTTGCTTTTCTGTCTTGAGTGTGCATACCCAACAGGAAAACAGAAAATTCTCCATTTCCTATGCTGAACAGAAGGAGAATGGTTGTTGGCACACAATGGTGGCCTCTGAAATGGCAAGCCTTTCTGTCAGCGAGTACTTCTTGGGCATTTTCATGTGTTTGTTACAAAGCATAGTGAGGCTTACACAACAGATTAAAGTTTGATTTTTGCTTCAGAATAATTTTAGAATTGCAAGGCACCTGAAGGACGACAACCAATACTGTATACCATCACATATACTAACTTAACATAAAATCATTATTTGTACTGGCCTTTATACACCTGTGCCTTTAGAAAAGTCTCCAGAGAAGTTTGCCCAGAGGCTTCCTAGCATCTTAAAGTCTGCGGCAAATACCTATCACTGAGCTACATTCCCAACCCTCTGCGTTTTTAGTTTTGAGAGACTAAATTAGCCAAGCAGGCCTTGACTTGGAACCCTCCTTCCCTGTTTCTACTAAATCTGTTGTAACAATTAGTCTTGTAGGACACAGGGGGAAGGGGCCAGAGAAATGGGCGATAGCACGAATCTTACTGAAAACTCTGTGATGTGTTGATTTGGTTTATATTCTTCGAGAGGAATGTTAGTAGTTTTTCTGCTTCAGGTACAATGGTGAATGTCCTGAATTTATAAAGCTGACGACAGGTTTATATAATACCATGTGTTAATAGTAACCTCAACTGCAATTTATGTAAAACTGCCCAAGTATATCTCTATATGCAGGTCCAGAATCATGACCCCTTAGCAGTGAGTACATCTAAGTACACATTAATATTTTGGTTAATACTAAGGGTGAACATGTTTAAAACTTCCTGTTATCCTAATTGATTTACCCTGAAGAAGGAAAAATCAGCCAGACATGGTACAGAACTGTAATCCCACTACTTCGATGGCTGAGACAGAAAGGTCTGGAGTTCAGGGACAGCCTGGGTAACATAGTGATTGTGTCCTACAAACAAACGGACATATGTTGGTATAACACTAGAGCCAAAACATGTTTTGGGTCCCTGATATAAACATGCTTTTTCATGAGCCCTGCTCATGGAATCCCCACACAATAGAAAAAGGAGTTCAACTCCTTGACTACATCAGCCTGCTTCCCTCCAAGAATTTTCCAAAGGCCAGGGTGAGAACAGCTTTCCCTTGAGTTCCTTGGTCAACAAGGCCCTGCATACAGACCCACCAGTTACTACCAGATTCTCTAGCCTCATCTAACCTAGAAGACAGAAGTCCCTTGGTGTTCTGTTTTTGAGTCGGTATACCTGGAATGCAGTCAAGGTGTCTGCTGCTTTAGTGGGGTCATCCAATGATTCTGAAATGCATCAATATGTTAGGCCATCTAGACCAGTACCTCAGGACTCTGTGATGGATTGGGGCTTTCTGTGTTCTCAGCATCAGTCTGCCTCTGCATCCTCAGACCACTCCTCAATAAAATGGTGAGCCAGGGCAATGTATATTAGAATTCAGGCTAAGGTTTAAGGATACTACCAGGTTTAAGGATATGCATCCCAAGTTAAACCCATAACTGGCTCTCTCTCTCTCTGTTATAGGAGCTTTGAGCATCACAAATACTAGCTTCAGAATCCAGGCTCTGAGGCTGACGACTGCCTTGGAGTCTGGCTTCATCATTAGCAAGATGTTGTCATGAATAAATACTGATCCTTCAGCCATTAAATGGATGCATTATTTATTTCATGGTATTAATTCTTTTATTTTAATATTCAACTTTACTGAGATTTAGTTACATCTAATGCATTTCAAAAAATACAGTTTATGGCCTGCAAAATGGCTCAGTGCACAGAGACACTGGCATGCTGACCTGACGATATGAGTTGAAGTTACCAGATCCCACAAGGTGGCAGGAGAGAACCAATTCTTGAGAGCTGTCTTCTGGCCTTCGAGTGTGCACTTTGACATATAAATGTGTGCCTGCTCCAGTACTCAACATCACCCACAGACTTACTCAATGAGCTTAAAAAAGTTTCTCAACACTTCCAGCCTAAGAACTGATAATCTAGGGTTTGGGATTGAACAATTACAATGCATATAAGTTTCTAACACACCATTAATTTCAATTTTATAGCACAACAGTAAGTCTTTTTTTTTTTAATTTGATATTTTCTTTATTTACATTTCAAATATCTCCTCCCCTGGTTACCCCTCCAAAACCAAAACAAAAAACAAAAAACAAACCCTGTTTCCTTCCCCCTCCCCCTGTTCACCAACCCACCCTCTCCCACTTCCTGGCCTTCCCCTACACTCTCCTCCTATTGATGACCAACTAGGCCATCCTCTGCTATACACATGCTGCTGGAGCCATGAGTCTCACCATGTGTGCTCTTTGGTTGGTAGTTGAGTCCCTGGGAGCTCTGAGAATACTAGTTAGTTCATATTGTTGTTTGTTCTAAGGGGCAACAGTAAGTCTTAAATCTTCCAACTTTCCCTTTTCTGTAGTATCTCAAAGCAGCATTATAATATTAACATGTCTGTGTTGAGAATATACACACTGGGCTCAGGGTAAGAAATAGTTCCCTGACCTCCATATAAATTAGGATGAAAACCATAGATGTGTTGAAGACAGTTACTAAGTGATTGCACCTCAATAAAGTCAGCAACGTGAACTCTGGAACCTTACTGGACCCGTCTCCTCAGGACTGGTTTATGATGTTATAGAAAACCCATCGCTTACCTTTTAAAGAACTCGAACTTGACCAATTTCCCTAAGCCTTTATACTTGAACATCAGAGTCATCCACCCAGGGGATCATTCCTTAAGATGTTGCTGCTCACTGCAGTGCAATCCCAAAGCAAGTTAATTAAAATACAGCTTCCAGAGCCTGGTCTCCCACTGAATGGATCCCAGCTGGTGCACTGCTTCTGAGCAGTTCTTCAATGGAAAGGAAGAAAGCATAGGAGGTTATTGCCTCACCATGGGGCTCACTTTGCCCCACTAAGGAAATAACATCTCCCTTTAACTTCTCTCAGGGTTGGCGCCTCAACGTTATAAAGACAAGAGTGTTTCAAGACATTCTCTGGGAAATAAATTCTGCTCAGCACAGACAAGAGGCCAAGATAAGAGCAAAGAAATTATTGCACCAAAGTCTACCTGAGCCAACCAATGAGTTGAATTCCCGGTACTGTGGGCATCTCAAGGGTGTCTACATCAAGAAAGGACAGTCTCCTTCTCCTGGTCATCATCAGCTACTTGGCATTTGCAAAGATGGGTAGCACATGCACACTACCTCTTAAGCAGTGTTAGTGGGGACAGCCTTGTGTCTCCTGCAGGCTACCACATCTGTTCTCATTTTAGGATTGCACTGGCCATACCATGCTTGGAGAAAAGTGTTTTATGACACAGCAGATGTTTATAAAATCAGCAAAACTTCTATAGTGTAGAATGCAGTGATGGCCATGACATTTCTATCATACTTATCCTGGGACAGATGCTATTCTAAGTCCTTTATATATCAACAGGTTGGATAGTCACAGCAGTATCATGTTGACATTATTAATATCAAATCCTTTGCATTTATTCAAGGCTGTGAACTGAAATTCCAGAAATGAAAAGCTGTACTTGTTCTTAATACTCCACAAGGCAAATTGTCTCAAGAGACTGTAGAGACATGGATTGTCATAGAGGTCAAAGCCAGACTATCCTAGGTTACTTCAGCTCCCTTTGTAGCCATTCATTGTCTACTTCTGTGTTTGACTTAACCGCCAAGCTTGTGATTATTAGACAAGTATTTATGAAATGTGCCATCAGCTTCCAGCAAAGCAAAGCCCGAGGATGTCATCAGATCATCTGAGTCTATAGCAGAGTCTTCCCGGCTTTGGCATAACCCACCTGATGGTCTCACCAAACAAAATCTGAAAAAGTGTGTTGATTTATAAAACCCTCATTTAACTGTTATATTGGAACATGCTATTTGAGTAAAGTAAATGAGCATCTTTAGGCTTTGGTGAGCCATTTTCACCCCTGGAATAAACTACCTCTTATTCTATGTGACATAAATGCATTTTTGTATCAACAAGGCCCAGTCCATGTAGATTGAAACTTCAACCATAGGCAGTTAACTTCAGAGTCTGCACTCCTAAAGAGTGTAGTTCTTCCTTTTGGGAAAAAAAATGACTTGATGTTAAAAGATGGGGGAGATTTTTGTCAAAAGTGGGCTGGTTAAAGAAATCATTCTCCCAATGAAACAGACACACTATGAAAAAGTACCAGAAGCCCTCATTGAGCTGAAGAGCAAGGTGAGGATGTATGTATACCACACATCCTTTCTTGTGAAAAGTATTTTGTTAAGAACAATTTTGGGGAGACCTGTGAATATTGTGTGCATTTTGGTGGCTTTCAGGTTAGTTACAAGTTGTCAGCTTTGCTTAAGAATAATTTACAAGTTGGAGAGGTTGTTATGCATTTTAATTAACCCTTATTTTATGTGCCTTAGATTCCCAAGCCATCATTAGAAACATCTTCCTCATTTCAGGAATACCAAGGAATTCTCTCTTTTCTTCTGGTGCTCCTAAGATTTCTTTACAATGTGAATTTGTAGACTAGTTTAAGATTGTCATGACATACAGGTGGGATATAAACAAGCCTATTTATAATAACTCACATTGTTAACTTGCCTTCTTCCTCTGTCCCCTGCTCCCCACCTCTGGTTTGAGATACCTTCTCTCCAGAAGCAAATTCTCAAACAAATTTCAGCCCTGTCCTGACTTCATTTTATTTCTGGTGAGGGTGTGTTTTTAATTTCTGAAGCAGCCTAAGGCCTTTGTGCTCACCTATCATTTTATTCCTTGAGATAGACTTATAGTGTGTTTAGTATACTGCGTTTTTACCAATGTTCCTCATCACCCTGGAAAAGTCGCATAAGTGCCTTTCCTGCTGTGCTTTCACCAGAAACAGATCAAGAAATACTGTCCTGGCCATGGGATCGGACCTCTCTCCATATGACTTTCACGTTTATATTTTACCTCCTTAATTCTATAGGTAACTTACCTTTTGGAAAATAGCAGTAAGAAGAACCTGGACTAAATTCACTGCGTGTCGCTTGGAGCAGAAAGTCTAGATTGCCTCTAACTTTCAGTTCTGCTTTACAATGGTACAAAGGCAAGAGGTGTTCAACAGAAAGTAAGCTGGGACATTTGTCAATGGGTCTCTTTCCTGTATAGTAACATGATGATGCTGGGTGGCAATGTAAGCCACACCCACAAGTCAGTCAGTCACAATTACAGTGACCAACACTCTGTTCAGTGGTTACATTAATGTTTGGAAGTAAATTGAGCATATTCTCAACTCACAATGACTTCAATTTAGAATGTGTTTAAGGACATGATCCCTCTGTTCATCTATATTTATCTGGCATTGTTAAAAAACTCAAAAGACTCAAAGCAAACTTTCTAAATACCTACATATGTGCATCCAATGTTAGCTCCTAGAGTCTTCCCACATTCTCCAAAAAGTCCACCAAAACTACAGCTTCAGAAGTAGGAGGAGGTCATGAAGACTACTCTAATCAAAGTCAATTTCATATTACAAAGGACATCAATATAGCACAGCATGAGAACTTGCTAGCATTTACAAGGCCCTAGGTTCTATTATAGAAATGGAGGGTAGGAAGGAAGGGAGGAGGGAGGACGGAGCCTGGCTACTCACACTGGAAAGCTCACCATGGGCCACTCATTGACCCAATGTTCCTTTAAAGTCCTTTATAAACCTCTGAACAGAATAAATGTCCTGATATTTTGAGCTTTGCACAGTACACAAAAGATACATAGTCTCAAGTTACAAGTAATGGGATGAGGCACTGTTCTTGCTGGACCTCAGTCTTGATGTAATGTGGCCAGTGTTCTTGGCTTAATCCCTGATCCATGTTAAGCTTCAACATCACCAGCTGCAGTGAGAAATTGTGTGTGTGTGTTTGTGTGTATGCGTGCATGTGCTAGCTCTCACACACACGTGTGCATCCTCGCCCCTCTGCTTCCCTTTCCTTTCCCCTCCCCCTCTCTGAGCCTGGACAGCTGGGAAGATAGGCAGTCACAAACAAATTAAATTAAAAGGTGTAAAATTTGGTGAAAGAAAAAAACAAAATAAGATGACAAAAACAGGTGGCAAAGGGCTTTTGCACACAACTCCTCAGTTTCAGTTCTTTGTGTATGATTAGCAGCTTGGCCACAGTAGGGCACATTTCATGCTTATATGCTCTTTTGATATCCTGGAAAGAAGAAATAGCACTTGCTGCTGAGTCTTCCAAGACAATCTCCAGTGCAACTGTTCTGCACTAGGTAGAGTCCTAGATGACTGGTCTTTCAGAAGCTCTTCAACAAAGATGGCTGAACCATGTAATGGTGCCACTTATTGTGATGTACTGACTTGTGAAGTGACTGACTAAAGCCTTGGCTTTCCATTAGGAAGCTGTAAGCTTTCATGACCATAGCATTGACTGGCTTGTCACAATCTAGTGTGTCTCTAAGATGTTCTGATGATCCATAAATTCTGAGCCATTCTGGAGATAGTAAGCAGCTCTACAATTCCTTCCTATGCTAGTAGGCACTGGTCATGTCACCTGCATGCCAACACTCAGGTGATGTATGGCTATTGTCAGGACTGGTGGCTGTATTTATGCCTCAATTCTTCCGGAATTGGTCTAAGAAGTATCCTTGCTGCTTGGCCTAATCTCTGGTACCCTTCCTTCCTCACCTGTTCAGGTTTGCTGCATTGTGTTAACTGCCCTCTGTGGAATGTCCACCATGGCTGCCCAGGATCCTTCTATCCTTCCTACCCCTTACGAACTCTGGGTCAAAAGGCTGTCTCTTCATGCCAGCATTCAAATTTCTGACACCATTTGTTCTCAGCATGCTGGGGTGACTTGTTTTGACCTACCCTGGCATGATAGCCTTCACCTTCTGGATTCAAAGCAGCAGGGTTTAAAATAATCTAATGAGCATCAGCATCCCACTCTTCTAAGTCTACCACGCTGTGTCCTCTTAGGGCACACTGTACCCCAGAAGGTTCTCAGTCCATGCTGGGAGTACAGCTCTGGCATGCCTGCTTGCTCGTTCAGTCCTCAATTCAGCTCAGGCACAAACCAAACATTGTTGGTCTTCTCTTCCTTCTGCTATCCCAAGTAAACCACCATAGACATTTTGTTTTCCCTTGAAACTGGAGTTCAGAATGTATAATCTTCATAGAAGTGGCTCTATAGTTTCACCTCTGACAATTATTAGAACTTGCTTGATCTCTTTCCAAATCATTGGAGTGGGGTAAGAGCTGATAATACAAAGACCATGATCCATTCCTGACACCTCACACAAGGTACTGATGACATCACTGCCTCCAGAGCACTCTGACTGCAGATTCATGAAACAGCCAAACATTTATGTATTGTCTCTCATGGCCTATGCTGTTGGGCTTTCATGTCCTGGGTTTACCCCCGTGTTCTTCAGAATCCAGTCTCATTCCTTACAAGCTAGGATCTCAACCTGGTCTTGTTTTACACACTATTCATAAGTAGAATAATATAGTCACTGAGAACAAAGTAGAATTCTGGATCCACTAAGTCTCAGGAGCATGACTTTGCACAGGTTGTGTGTACTGCCTCTGTAATTAAATCTCTGTAGGTACAGAATAGGGCAATATTAACATTCATCTCATGGTGATCCTTTCAATGACATCTGACATAAAGTGTGCAAACCATTTGAATGTCAAAACTCAAGAACTATTACCCAGTCTGATTAATCATCAATCAAAACTCTAAAGGGTCACTCTAAACTCCAGTGTTAGAAGATGCAATGCTATTCTTATGAAAGTAAACTGAGTTCTATAAAATTTTAACCTCCATGACTACACCTCACTGGAAATAAACAGACTCTGAAAGTAGAAGGCTAACCAACTTACTGCACTCATCCCGCAGTAACAGCAGAGGATGGCCTCTGTGTGCCAGCGGCTAGACAGACTGAAGGGATAGACATTTTATATACTTTACCACTTGAAAATTTGGTATTTTACCCATGCAAGAAACACCCCCAAAGTAATCTGTACAGTCAGTAAAAACTGAGACAGTACAAACCACTTACAAACAAGGGTAAACCTGGCCTGGCAGAGCATACCTCTAATACCAGCAGAGGAAATATGACCTCGGAGATCAAAGACAGACTGGTCTACAAAGAACATTTCTGGACAGCCAGGGCTAAAGAAAGAAAACCCTATCTCAAAAAGCCAAAGGGGGTGAGATGTAGGCAGAGGATTTCTCTATCTCTCCCCCAAACTGACAAGAGAATAACTCCTAGGGAAACATATACAGGGAAAAGGGCCAGGTCAGGACAGCTAGGGACATCATGTCTGCCAGGTGTCATGTGCCTGACAGACTCACAGCTATCCAGATGGGCCCATCCTCCAGGGAACTAGGACAGCAATCCTGCTGGTGAGAATTCCTTTTGACCCCATCTCTGGGCAGCACAGCTCCTAGGTGATTGCCCTGTGACTAAGATTTTATAGTTTGGAAAAGTCTGTCCAAGATTATGCCCCCCCCATTATTTCTTCATCTGGGCAATGTGGTTTGGCACACCCCCTCACTTGCCTTAGGGATTTCTCTTGTAAGAACATTCTAGTAACCTGCCTAAGAATGATTTTTGTCAGTGACCAGAGAACTCACTGTTAGCCTGGACAGTCTGACTACTCCATTGTCCTTTTATGCCTGTTACCTCACTGGGTGAAACAACTCATGCAAACTGTGAATAGCAGCCATAGTTAGGAAGAGACAACGTCTCAGTACAACTAATAAAGGTCTATCTTTCTCGGGAATGACCCTACAGCAGAGGGGATTAGTGAATTCTTAAAAGCTTGGATTTTTTTTGTTTTTTGTTTTGTTTTTTGTCCAACTCTGCTTTGGCATCTGAGGTTAGGAAACAGACCTCTGTCCCAGCTGCAGTTTACCAATGGAGGTAGGGAACACAGGGAACCCTTCAGCCCTGGTCTAGTCACCATTTAGGGCTAGAGAACATGCCCACATTTCACTCTTAGCTATGGAGTCAGCCATCTGAGTTTGAGCTTGGGAACATACTCATACTTTAGCCACAATTCCTAGTCACCATTTGAGGTTTGGAAGTGCATCCTGATTCTGGCCTGCATACCACATGGCTCTACTTGGGCCACCATATCACAAAGCTACCACATCAGCCAAGACACAGCCCCACACCCAGTCTCCACCCAGTTCTTGTTCCTGTACCTCACTCCTTGTAAGCCACCTTACCCATCCAGTGGAAGTAAGGAGGCAAACACTGAGCTCTTCCCCATGCAGTTTTATTAGGATCCTTGTAATCT
>NW_022196912.1:50880699-50881913 GCF_008632895.1 Mastomys coucha | reverse complement strand
AGTTCCTATCTAGCAAATGAATATTATTTAATCTTTCTAGCAACTGGTACTAATTCTCTTTCTAATTTTTTTATTCATAGTCACAATAACTGATATATTTTATAATATAAAACCATATATAACATATTATAACTTTAGAAAGTTAATTGGGAGTTGCTCTTTAAATAAGAATTTATACTATAACTTAGAAACCCTATTCTGAGGATGTCAAAAAGTTACATACACATGTCCAAAGACTTGTACATGAGTATTTATTCTGATATCAGTTGGCTTTATGCTAATATGACAGCTATTCCTCATACTCTACAGGCTTAAAGCATGATTCAAACAAGACTTATCTTTATGTCTGACACCAGTTTTGCTTGTCAATAAACAGGTCACTGGAAGTTTGGATCAACTGAAATAAATCCCACAGGATTTATTTGCAGGGGCTTTGAGAGTTCAATAGAGTGAATTCAGAATTCAGGAAAACACTTTGCCTATGACTGTAGTATTACTATAATGGAAACAATTATGGCCAACCGAAGAAAGAGGTGGTCTTGGAGGCTGTGCAACAGAGTTCCAGGGGCCTTTCTGAGGATGACGATGGGTAACAGAATACAGCAAAGCCCACATGTGCTAAGATTTTCCATCACCAAACTGAAACCTAGGCTATTTGCTTCTGAGAGTTGACCTTCATAGAAATGAGGAAATGACAGCTAAATCCAGTGAAGCCAATAAGATTCTGTTTATATCTTACAAAGATAAGCAGCTTATTGCTTCCTGTCTAATCTTCTCTCTGCTTTCTGTTGCCTATAGACCCCTTGCTCTCTGCAGTTCACCGGCATTCCTTTTGATTTTGCAGACAGGATGCCTGATTCATAGGTCAATTTAAAAAGGCAACTCAATCTTAGAAACTAAATTTGTTGACATTTTATTCTTTGTATTCATTTTGCACATAGAATATGCTCTGTAATCATGCAAGCATAATGGTCTATCCAGGGTTCTTATTGGAGTTTCATTTCCCTGTCACAGTTGATTGGTCATGACTGAAGGTCAACCTTCATCTCTTTTTCATGGACGATCTTTCTGGAGAGTAGCTCCATCCTAAGTCATCTCTTGATTTTTTTTTTTAAATTTATTTATTTACATTCCAAATGTTGCCCTCCCTTCCAAGAGTTCACCTCATCCTCCCTCCCCTTTGCCTCGGAGGGGGTTGATTAACAGAACACTTT
>NW_022196912.1:50858257-50880689 GCF_008632895.1 Mastomys coucha | reverse complement strand
TTCTGAGACAGGTTTTCTCTGTGTAGCCCTGGCTGTTCTGGAACTCATTCTGTAGACCAGGTTGGCCTCAAACTCAGAAATCTGCCTGCCTCTGCCTCCTAAGTGCTGGGATTAAAGGTGTGTGCCACCACTGCCCAGCCAGAACACTCTTAATACCAAGGAAAACTTACAAAATAGAATCCCTTCTAATACTTGCGACAGTGTTGTTAACAATCACCAAAACCTTAAAATAACTCAATTTTCTCCCAACTGGGTAAATGAACTGTGATGCATCCAAATAATATGATTTTATTAACAACAAAAATAATATATCAACACAGATGAATTTCAATAACTCATCACAAAAGGATATCAATATGCACCATCTTATAATTTGTAACTGGGGAGAAATAATTTTTTTTTTTTACAAAACCCTGGTTCAGCTCAGCTTTCCTAACATCAGAGCAACTACTGTGTGGAGCAGCTTGTTCTTTATAGTAAGGAGCTATAAAAAGGCAAGAAACATCAGTAGTCTCTACCCATTAAAATACAAGTAAGCACCTTCTCCGGTTATGACTACCAAAAATGTCTAGTAAGTCCAGTGGCAAGTACAGGCTACTTCCTTTTGATCACAGAGAACTCACAGTCTAACCCCCCACCACCAAAAGTAGTTGCCATTGTTCTAGGTTGCCCACTAGAACAAGATACAATCCTGCTAAAGATACCACATACTTTGGTTACAGAACATAGAGAAATCTAGCAGGAGCTGAGCTGGAAACGTCTGTCTGAAAGCCTTTGTGTGTTCAAAGGTGTTATACAGACTGGTAAGAAATTCATTTATGATGTAAGAAAACTGTGAGCCCTGAAAGTACAATCTTAACCTGCCAGGAAAGATGTGCCCATTAGTGCAATCGTGGCCATGCCTATTAAAGAGGTAACCGACTGCTTCCTTGTGGGATTCCAGGCATGCTCCACACAAGGAAATTCACACCTGGTACTAATTTCATCAAAACCCCACGCATGTCTGGGAAGGTCATAGGCCCTAAATGGAACCTACTACTGTTATTTTGCTATATGGACATGTAAAACTGTCTTCTAAACACTTAGATTTTTTACTGACAGATTGGTGCGGTGCCTAGCCTTGATCAGAGAAGTGCTTCTTGCAGTTGGCTGTGGTTAATGCCCACACTTATAACTAGTGATACTGGGAATGACTGTTCAGTGATCAGACCTAAATGTGACATTTGTATTACCTCCTTCAATGCTCTGGGAACATCACAAGAGGCTGAAAATATTTAAGAGCCTGAAGATGGGAAAAGGTGCTATGAAAAGCTGTCTTCTGAACATGGCATAGCCGGCTGCATTCATGAACTCAGTCGCAGTGGTTACTTGTACAAGCCTCATAGTGTGGTCCCATCAATACTACCATGGAGGTGGGCTCATAAAGCCACATCCACCCCTTCTAAGGAGCTACAGGCAAGTTAATTGTTACTGGGGAACTAGGGTGTTCCTCACTTCTAATGAGCTATTGGCAAGTTCATGGTTACTGGGAAACTAGGATGTTTCTCACTGGAAGCTGCTGGTTAGGTTGTCCTTGCTCAGGAAGTAAACCCCATCCACAGTCATGCCATAGGGACCCTATTTAAATGCAGTGAGCAATAAACAAGCCGTGAAAGATGAGGAGGGAGCTATTAGAAAGAAAAGGGGGGCTGGCAGGAGTAGGAAGGATAAGGACATCTCAGGGGTGTGTGTGCCTGTGTGCGTGTGTGTGTGTGTGTGTTTTCAAGAAATAGTGGGTCTAGAGGTATTTTAGAATACCCACTATTTTAGAATATTAATTCTAGGGGGATGAAGTATCTTCCAGCTTGGGAGAAAAAACTTCTGAATTTTTTTTTTTTTTTTAATATCAGAATCTTAAAATCCTTTGGGGATATGAACAGAAAACCTTCTTTGAACCACTTAATCAGAGTTAGAAAGTCAGCACTCAAATTGGATTTTCCAATAGAAAAATACAACCAAGTTTTACATGATTAGAAAGTTTTTATTTGTTTGTTTGTTTGTTTTTGGGTTTTCGAGACAGGGTTTCTCTGTGTCCTGAACTCACTCTGTAGACCAGGCTGGCCTCGAACTCAGAAATCCACCTGTGTCTGCCTCCCAAGTACTGGGATTAAAGGCAAAAGCCACCACTGCCTGGCAATTAGAAAGTTTAATATTGTTATTCACTTTAGGATAAATGTCTATGGTTATTTTTAATAAAGATTATCAAATATGTTAATTTATCTAAATATATTAGTATTAACTAAGCTTATTCAATATTTATATATCAAATTATAAGCACTTTGCATTTTACTTTAAAACCAAATGGTATTAGCATTCTTCTTGCAGTTATCCGATATGTGTATCTTGACTTCTTGTAATCCAGCTACTGAGGCCATTACGTTAAACCTCTTTCCACATCCACTTTCACTGCCAGAGTTGCCATAAATACTTAAGCTAGCAAACTTACCCACTCCTGTTTATGTTGAGTACTAAAAATTATTTGTTTCTCTTAAATTTACAGCAATCCTACCTAAAGTGGTTTGTTTATGTCAATTTGTCTCCACCAACTTTAAGATGACCTACTGAGTGTGATGGTACACACTTGTAAAAGTGCTCAGAGGCTGTAAAGTGGAGAGAGAGACTGAATTACACAGTGAGTCTATCACAAATATTTCATATTCATGTGATAATTTTACTCAAGTCTCAAGTTGCCTGGAGATGCTGGTGCATTTAGTGGTGGGCTGCCTCGGTATTTCAGTATTTATGTATGTTTTGCTGATTGACACTAAGCAAATGCCCATAATATGGCCACCTTTTAAATGGAACTTTTTTTCCAAAACTAAAGTCTAACTTCTCAATGTGCCACAGGTTACTACGAAGTTACCAAGTTCCACACAAGCTGAAAGCAGTCTCTCAAACTCATTCCAGATCACATATTCATTCTCACTGGAGAAAGAATACTATAGGAATACTAAAGGAAAACTGCCTGAACTCTTCAAAACTACAGGAAACACATTTCACTGTTTCCACAAATCACTATATGCTTTTCCCCATTTAATAGTTAGTCTATCTTTTCTGATCAGGTTTGCACTTCAATGAGAAGCTGAGAGATGAAGAGTGTCTATGCCAGCTGCAAATACAAGGACTACAATCACACTTGTAAAGACTACATTTCCAAGGACCAAAAAAAATTGACATTCACAAACACACACAGGCACACTCAACTGTGCTTTTACATCTGCACCCACAAATCAAAAATCAAACTTACCAATTTGATGTAGGACAGCTTTCTTCCCAGCAAGCACAAAGAACACTTTTCTTGACCAGCTTTAAAAGCTCACAATACTTTGTAAATAAGACAAACACAGACCATTTTATCACTTATAGAAGAAACTGATAAAGGCTAAAACATGAACACCTGAATCCTGCAAGTGAAAGCAGCTGAGATACCTGAATGCTCAAGGCAGACAGAGGAACCAGATAGGCAAGAGTGCTTGTTGGAGGACCAAGCTACAAACACTGGCTTCTAAACACTGCTTCTATCAATTAGGGGGAAAAGCAGCTTTGCTCTGATCAAAACCAGAAGCAAGTTTACCAAGACCTAGGGACTGGGAGGACAGAAAAGAGCCAGCGTGGCACAGGATTCATCATGGCAGGTCAGGTGTGCCTGGGGGCCAGTGAGGACATCTTGTAGTCCCATCACCTGGCATCAGTAGGATATCCACCTGCCAAAAGAAAACTCTTGGGAAATGTGTTTTTAAATTCACCTTCATGTAAATCTTGTCGGCCATGTTTCTACTTGAGGGTGTAGATGCTCCAACAAGGAAAATTACAGCAAAGTAATTTTCAGACTTTAGAAGGACAGACTCAAAACAAAAAGGATACTAGATATTTGAAAGAAACATGTCATTTGTAAATACCACTGTTACTTAGTTAAATCAACAGGTAATCTAGGAAACAAATGATCAATTTTCTCATGCAACTATTTCTCTCAATCTTCATGTACCTTGAAAAACCTATTTTCGGAGCTTGAGAGATGGCTCAGTGGTTAAGAGCACTGACTGCTCTTCCAGAGGTCCTGAGTTCAATTCCCAGCAGCAACCACACGATGGCTCACAACCATCTATAATAGGATCTAATGCCTTCTTTCTGATGTACACTGCTACAGTGTGTACTCATATACATTAAATAAATCTTAAAAAAAAAGAGAGAAAAACCTATTTTCTTTATGCCTGTAAACCCAGTTGTGGCGTGGTTATGACCAGAAAGTAAGGAAAAAAATGTTTTTTTTTCTGCCTTCACCCCACCCTACTTAAAACAGGTAGAAATTCACTTACCTTTTCTTATGGAAACCACAAGCTTGTCAGGTCCTTTCTCTTTGAGCAAAGACACACTCCGTTTTGTTGTCAGGATGGGTGCCTCGTGTATAAAACAGCACAAAATGTCAAGTGTCTGTGTTGAGAAGCCAGACTGCCTGGGGCTGGTTGTTTCCGTACTTTCCAGTTGTGAAACTCTGGAGGACCAAGTCCCATCTATAAACTGGAGTAGGCTAAATAGTACCTAAAGCTCTTGATGCTGCTGAGCCCATCAATGAACTGTTCACTCAGGTAATCTTTATTAGAAATGCATGACATTCTTCCCATTGCTTGGATTGCAACAAACATTAACTGTTGAACATTCTCTCTGTTCAGATTCATGTACATCTTTTCTGGCATGTTTCTACTTGAGGGTGTAGATGTTTCAACACTGTACAGCTTCTTATCCCTTCCTTGGAACAACTGTGCTAAAGAAGGGGCTGGCCTGGCTGTTGCCCCTGTAGGTAGGGCTGTTGTTCAGCTTGGCCCAGGGCTCAGCTGTTTGAGAACTTTGTTTTAGGAGTGTTCCAACAAATAGGATAGCTCAGTAAACCTAGACTGTATGAAAACCATGGTTCATACAGAGTATACGCTTCCTTTGAGTCTGGACTTTTAGTAAAAGTCAGAAAGCCAGGCAAGAGGGATGTCAAAGATTCTGCTACCAATGATATTTAGGAAGTGGGTAGGCTGTTTCAAAGACTGGTGCAATGCTTTGGACTGTTACCATTGTGGCATTCTGGATAATATTATTGACAGTTCTGTCAAAGCACATTTTAAAGGACATCTTAAAGCACAATGACAACTCATCTTAAAGGGGCTGAAATTTACAGTAGTATTCTAAGAAATAGAATGCCAGTTCTTAGTAAGGTAACAGGTACTGATTTGACATCTGAGCAGTTTCTGGATGTAGACCAAGAAAGTTATACATACTTTGACCAATCAAGCATATTACTGAATGTCAAAGCAACTGTCTTTTGGAACAGAACATGTCTAAAATACCAGCCAAAATGTGAATTGCAAATGACATCAAATAAAGCTTGCTAAGTTCTGGATGTTTGTCTTTTAGAAAATCACTACATAATTTTATGGGACAATAATATAAAGTTTAAGATTGTGGTAGCCAAAGGTTTACCCCATAAAAGAAATTAAATGCAGCTAGTTTTAATTATTCTGTAGCTTATCTATAATCTTGGAACTTGACTACTCAAATTCTAAATTGAAATGGAAGTACTCAGAGACTGTAAAAACAAGACTATTGAGCAAACATTTTTAAAAATAATACATATTGCCAAGTAAACTCGCCAGAATTGTTTGTTAATACTTTATTAGTATTTTCTAACAGACAGAACATAACACAAACCAAATAAAAATTTTAATTTCTGTAGTTAATAAAAATAACTGACATTCTGATTCTTCCCCTTGATTAGAGGAGAGCATTGATAGAGCGGTTAGGCACAATTGACACTTATGTACAGTGATATGCACAAGGTAATTTTTAACAATTAAAATCCTAAAATGTGCTCTTTAGTTTTCCCTTATAATACAGGAGCCATGCTCCCATAAGCAAAATTTTCTACTAAGAAAAGAATTTTACAAGGAGTGACAAAAAGACTTTTAAAACAAGTCCTTAATTAAGGTGCAGCAACAACAGAATGAAGTTGTTGGGTTTAAGAAGACAGTTAAACTAGATCTCAAAACATTAAAAATGTAGTTATTTTACAATTACTCAAACATGCATTAAATAAAAATATTGCACAAAATTAAAACTGTAGATTGTGAAAATTAAGTTGTTCTTAATTTCTTTTTTTAAAAAAATGGTATACTTTCATTGCACTTAACTGTTTTTTTTCCCCAAACACTTGCAGCAAACTTGTAGTGATCAAACTGATATATTCAAGAATTTTTGTTTGTTTGTTTTAAATTAAGGCTAACAAAGTGCATCCACTGGTCAATGGCACAACTGTTTCCAGCAACTACATGGAACACTCAAATTATAGGAAATGCTCATCTAAGTGCTACATTTAAGTCATACAATCAAATTTTAGGGGAATAAGCTCTGATGGTTTCTTTGTAGTTTCACACAACCTGAAAAAAATATCAGAAAACCCAAAAGAATGATTCATTTTGACAGTTCTTGCCCTAAAGGCACCACTGACTTTAAAGCATTCAGCATTAGACATAAAGCCTCCTTGTGTCTATGTTTATCTGTGTAACAAATGCACAAAATATAATAATTATATTAAATGTAGAACACTGTACTTTGCTGATGGGTTAAATACTCTACACAGCTGGACCAAGTCTAGGTTAGCTGTAGCTGCAGCACGACCACACTCTTTGTTGTAAAACACATATGTGCACAGACAAGTGGCAGTTTGACATTTCTGCTCCTCAAATATAAATGCTTCTCAACAAAAATTCCCTTAAAAAACTATTTCCTTGAATAGTTTTGTTTTTGCTTTGTTTTGTGTTGGTGTGGTTGCAGTTGTCTTGGCAGGGCTGTTAGAAGAACCTGCATTTTATATGACCTCTTGTTCCCCTGGTTGACAGCTTTCTTACTTTATATAGAAACACTTTTCACATGTACACACTAGGCTCTTGCATGAATCTTTCTGTATACACTTAAATGTATTCATGTGAAAATATAACTGAAATGGGAGGCTACGGATGAAATTATTGCACTGTGGCCATGCTAAGGCTTCCTACAGACTTGCCGCATCCAATTTTAAGCCTGGGGCCGAGGAAGGGTGGGCGGGGCAGGGCAGGAGCAGATGGTGAATACAGGAAACATTTCTTCTGCCAGAGAAACACAATCTTTCCTCACTTGCAAGTTTTGAAAAGGGGTTTTACTTATGTAATTCTGAAAGGCATGCACCACATGCTGAGTGTGTGCATACCACATATATGCACACAGCATTGACAAGCATCATAAAGCTTTCCAGGAAGGCTTCCCTCTGATCACTGGGCTTCACTGGGTAAGAAGGATCTGAGTGACAGCAAGACAAATCCCATTCCAAGATCCAAGCTCCCAAAGAACTGGGTTATCAATACTCTGTCCCTTGACAACAAGCACCCAAACGTTCTTTAAATATCAGGATAGTGGCTCAGTGGTCTGAAAAGTAGTTTCACTATTTTAAGGTTTTAGTGTTAAATATTTTTAAAACAAAAAGCTGATATATCCAAACCCTTAGTAATTGGAAGTATTTAAAAGTACAGAAATTCTGCATATATGGGATATGAAGACTTCCTAATGGACAAAATGGAGAAAACACTAGGAAATGCAAAAGCTTCACAACTGGAAAAGGTATTTTGTTTCACTGATATAAAATATTAGGGCGTTAAATGTATACACCAAAGGGTTTTGTGTACTAGCTTTATTTAGAATTTTACATTATGCGAAATATAAATAAAAGCATATTTTTAAAAATAGTACAGTTCTGTTTTCATTATTTATTTTCATATATGTACACATAGTAGAATTAGGCATTTGTATGTTTACATAGGACTATAAGCTCATTAATCCTTTGATTTGCTATATTGGTAGTTACCTAAGGCATGTCTAGATCATACAATTTAAAGTTATCATATGGTAACTTTCAATAGAGTACTGTTTTAATTTCCAATTTTTAGAAGGACAATGTATTTGGCAGTTCTTAAAATAAATAATTTCCCTTCTATATAATCAGTAATCTGTTAAAAGATTTAAAAAAAAAATGAACTCATAAGAGAGCTACCACATGCTGCTTCTGCACAGAATGCCAAAGGAGAAGTGGAGAGTTGAGTACCATAAGAGCAAAGCCGAGCCCTTACAGCACATAAAAAAAATAAACCAATGAACATTCCTATCAATGAATAATAAATCCAATCAAATTCTGGTTTTGATTGGTTTTATTTTATAGTGCGTTACTTTACACAAGATGGTCATTTGGGAAGGGCTGTTTCCTCCACTAAGGGCACTCTTTCCCTCACTCTTCCCAGGCCGCCTTGAAACAACTGAACAACTGTTCTCAAGATCACTCACCTGCTAACCCACACGACAGCAAAATGCTGACGACCCACAAGATCCTCGAGTGAAACAAATCTCTCCAATTATGCTCTGCGGTCTGCAGCTACCACACTAGTTAGCTAAGTTACCTATGACCCCTTGCTTTGTGCTTCCCTCAGCTCTCACACACACACTGGCACTCTGGCACTCGGAGAGAATGCTGATTAGTTTGGAACAGAAGAGAACAACTCCATTCTTGAACAAGATGGGACAGTATCCTCTCAATGTTGCAAATTATGCACCAAATCATGTAAGACACAGGAATCTCTCTTAGTAGTGGCTGGATTACAGTTGAGAATGAGAAGAACCAGTCTTACGATGTACTAATAATCTGTTTTGAGACATGGAAAGACTGGTGTAGACACAGCAGTATGTGAGTTACATCCCAGAAGATCTGTCCACACCATTAGTCCTGGACAAATGAACCCCAGCTTCACAAGTTGGAGTGTCACCTTTTTTGTAAAGAAGGCGCTTGAGTACTTTGAAGTTTTTGTTTATATTTCTGCATTTGCTTTGACCTTGAATGAAGTTTGTTGAAAAGTTCACGAAATTTATACTGTGGAAATAAGGTTTCTAAAAAGCCTTCTAAGAAGACATACACCATTCTCCTATTTAGCTGGTTGTGCTGAAACATTTCAAAAACACGAAGAATACCTTTCCGTGTTGTCTCAGCTCCAATAATGTGCTTCAGTTCATCTGAATGAAGTAGAGAAAAATGCAAATATTCCTCAGAAGAAGGAAATATATGCCAAGTTATGATCATAAATAATGTAAAGCATATGGCAGAGTAATTCATAAATAGTAGGTATACAGTTAACAAGCTCTGTATAACTGAGTCTTAAAGCCTACCTAAACTATAGAAAGAGAGAACACACTAGAAGAAAGTTAGTAGCCATACTCATAGGTTACAGATTACTGTCACAAGTCTCTCCCCTAAATCCCATGTGGGACTCACTTTCTTTCCCCTACTACTGAATGAAGATTTCTAATAACTACTACCCTTATAGTTGTACAGATTTGTACGACTTTAGTAAGCTGCAGAAGCAATGACTGTAGCTGATTTTGTTTCATGGGTAGGCTGAAGGTAGATTCAAGGAAATCAAGGATTATCCCCAGTCACCAGAACATCACTAACCAAATGAGAGGTATGTAAAAAGTGCTAAGAACTGAGGTGGAAAAATCAGCTGAAGTGCAGAATGCCTATTAGAGAAGGTAAAGATAGAGTCATTGTTCAGACTGTGAGGGCAAGCTAGTGTGGCGTTTACATGGACAAACAAAATTATCATAGAGAGAACAGTAGAGAGCCACATAGGATTGTCCTGGAATTATTCATAAGGGCCCCCAAAACAAAGCCACTATTTTGATGTGTTAGAAAGAAAGTAAAATTTACAAGTTTACAGATGTAAAATGTATAATATTAAATAAGCAAGACCAATCTCAGAGAGAGAAAAAAATCACATTCACTCTCATATATGGAATCGACTCAATAATGTAAGTATATATGTAAACAAAGGAACACGTCTGTACTGTGAAAAATGTAAAACAGTAAAGGCTAAATACTAGATGAGGAATGGCTGAAAGCAGATAATGTACATGAATTATAAAAGATGAAATACAGCTAATTGTTCTTCTAGTTCTAATTCTGTTGTGGAGTTTTCATTTTTGGTGGTGTATAGACTCTGGATCTGGCTAATTTTGGTGTATGTATTATGTTTACTTGCAATTTTTTTGGATTTATTGGTTATTTTATTTATTTGCATTTTAAATGTTATCCCCCTTCCCAGTCCCCCCTCCATAAGCCTCCTATCCCCTCCTCCCTAGCAGCTGCCTCTAAGAGGGTGCTCCTTGCCACCCAGACACCCACTCCTGCCTCAGCGGCCTAGCATTTAGAGGTCATCAAGCCTCCAAAGAACCAAGGGGCTCCCCTCCCAGTGTTGCCAGATAAGGCAATCCTCAGCTACATGGGCAGCTGGAGCCATGGGTTCCCCATGTGTACTCTTTGGTTGGTGGTATAGTACCTGGAAGGTTTGAGGTGTCTGGTTGGTTGATATTGTTGTTCTTCCTGTAGGGCTGCAAACCCCTTCAGCTCCTATAGTCCTTGCCCTAACTACTCATTGTGGTCCCTGCGCTCAGTCCAATGTTTGGCTGTGAACATCCTCGTCTGTATTAGTCAGGCTCTAGCACAGCCTCTCAAGAGTCAGCTATACCAGGCTCCTGTCAGTAAGCACTTCTTGGCATCAGCAATAGTGTCTGGATTTGGTGTCAGCAGATAGGATGGATCTGGGAGGGGGATCTGAGGGTAGCCACTAAAATGTCCCAGATGCCAGGGACCCAAGAGGGTCCCAGGACCCAACAGGGAGGACATTAGCTGAAATACCCAATAAAGGGGAGAAAGAACCTGTAGAAACCATATCCAGAAGATAGGCTCGGCCCCCAGTTGAAGGATGGGACCCCCCCCCCAAATATTAATCCAGAATTCCTGCTGTCAAAAGGAAATGCAGGGACAAACAGTGGAGCAGAGACTGAAGGACAGGCCATCTAGAGACTGATCCACCTAGGGAACCATCCCACCTGCTATTTGTAAATTTGTAATAAGAAAACAATTTTAAAATGTAAAAAAACTTGCAACTTCAAAATGGTTGTCATTTAAGCAGAGATACATTATAATTTAGCAAAAATATATGACCCTACTACAAAACACAGGATTATGTATATATAAATTATACAGTTTCCATTTCTCTTTTGGTCTTCTTTGCAGCGAGAGCGTCTCTGACAATTCTCTCTGTAGCTGGAACTCATGTGACACAACTTCTCTTCTTCTACTGTACTATGTTTTTCTTTAGAACTGATCACTATCATATTAAGTTTTATTTGCTTGTTTTGCTTGTTGTTCCCTCTAAAATAATATAAGCTTTAGGAAAGTAATGCATGATTGCCTAGCATACAGCTCCATACTCTTTAAGTAAGTACCTTTGTAACTAAAGCGTTCCTGCAGCTCTGCTGGGCCACAGCGCAATCTCCTTTATTACAAAGTTGCATGAGAAATAGTCTAAGTCAGAGTTTCTTTTAATTTTTTCTAAAGGGCCATGTCTTTATGTCATCAAATTTAACCACATATGGGGAGAAAGTAATAGCAATGTAGCAGATTTAAAATTTAAGATGGAAAACGAAACACTGAAAATCTAATTTAATTTATAAGTCAGCCACATTGGCTTATGCTCATGTCTACAATCCCAGAACTTGGGAGGTTGAAGTAGGACTGCATTGAGTTTAGACCAGCATAGGCTACACAGTAAGTATCAGCTAGCCTGAGATACAGCATGAGACACCATCTCAAAAATAATTAGAAAAAGAAGAAAAGAAACAGGTAAAATTGTAAGAAAATAGGTAACGACAGATGAGAGAACTTATAAATTCATCTTACCCATTCTCTACATCCACAATTAACAGCGAGGAATGTATCTAGGCATTGGCTAACAGTTATGCACAAATAACCCTATTAAAAAATGGGTACAGAGCTAAACAAAGAATTCTCAACTAAGGAATGCCAAATGGCTGAGAAGCACCTAAAGAAATGTTCAACATCCTTAGTCATCAGGGAAATGCAAAACAAAACACCTCACACCAGTCAGAATGGCTAAGATCAAAACCTCAGGTAACAGCAGATGCTGGAGAGGATATGGAGAAAGAGGAACACTCCTTTATTGCTCGTGGGATTGCAAGCTGGTACAACCACTCTGGAAACCAGTTTGGCAGTTCCTCAGAAAATTGGACATAGTATTACTTGAGGACCCAGCTACACTACTCCTGGGCATATACCCAGAAGATGCTCCAACATGTAATAAGGACACATGCTTCACTATGTTTATAGCAGCCTTATTTATAATAGCCAGAAGCTGGAACCAACCCAGATGTCCCTCAACAGAGGAATGGATACAGAAAATGTACATTTACACAATGGAGTACTACTCAGCTATTAAAAACAATGAATTAATGAAGTTCTTAGGCAAATGAATGGAACTAGAAAATATCATGCTGAGTAAGGTAACCCAATCACAAAAGAACACACATGGTATGCACTCATTGATAAGTGGATATTAGCCCAGAAGTTGGGAATACCCAAGATACAATTCATAGACCACATGAAGCTAAAAGAGAAGGAACACCAATGTATGGATACTTTGGTCCTTCTTAGAAGGGAAATCAAAATACCCATGGGAAGAGATACAGAGACAAAATTTGGAACAGAAACTGAAAAAAAGGCCATCCAGTGGCTGTCCCACCTGGGGATCCATCCCATATACAGTTACCAAACCCAGACACTATTGTAGATGCCAACAAGTGCTTGCTGACAGGAGCCTGACATAGCTGTCTCCTGAGAGGCTCTGCCAGTGCTTGACAAATACAGAAGTGGATGCTCACAGTCAACCATTGGACTGAGCAAAGGGTCCCCAATGGAAGAGCTAGAGAAAGGACCCAAGGAGCTGAAGGGGTTTGCAGTCCTATAGGAAGAACAACAATATGAACCAACCAGAGTCCCTTAGAGCTCCCAGGGACTAAACCACCAACCAAAGAGTACACAAGGAGGGACTCAAGGCTTCAGCCACATATGTAGCAGAGGATGGCCTTGTGGGACATCAATGAAAGGAGAGGCCCTGGTCTTGTGAAGGCTGGATGCCCCAGTGTAGGGGAATGCCAGGACAGGGAAGTGGGAGTGGGTGGATTAGTGATCAGGGGAAGGGGAGAGGATGAGATGGGGGATTTTTATAGGGGAAATGAGGAAAGGGGATAAAATTTGAAATGTAAATAAAGAAAATGTCTAATTAAAAAAAAAAGAAAAAGAAAAAAAATACGTGTGACCCAATGTCAAAACTACCCTCATCATCTCCTAGTCAGAAAAGCCCACTGGTCATAGGCTCTCTTTCTCAGAAGAAACAAAAAGGATATATAAATCTGTATTAATGACACAAGAGTATCACAAATAAATATTCAAATAAGACCAACAGAGTGTTCATTTAAGAATTATGCTTTAACAAGGATTAATTATGATCAGTTGGTTACCCATACATAAATGGACTTGAATATTTTTCTTAAATTCATACTTTCTTTTGTTTTTTCAGCTAAAGGAATAATGTAGAATAGGGTTGCCAAGTGCTAGGATTAAAGGCATGTGCCTGTGATGCTCACAATATTCTGTGCTAGGGATCAAATATAGGGCTTTGGCAATGCTAGGCAAGCACTCAGTCAACTGAACTACAACCTCAGCTCCACTCATATCTGTCATTCTTAAAAAGGCAGGAAGACAGGAAGGAGAAAGAGAAAGAGAGACAGAGAGAGACAGAGAAAGAAAGAGAGAGAAAGAGAGAGAGAGAGGAAGAAGAAGGAAGGAGGACAGATGGAAGGAAGTCACTATTTTAAACTACTTTAATTTTAAAATAGTGACTTGTTTCAAATGACTTATTAGGAATTGTTAGAATATAGGAGAAACACCTACATAGTCCTTGTTAGATAATAAGGTGGTCATTATAATAATAAAAATGAGATAACTAGCATAGTATCAATGTCAAAAATCAGAAGAAATACAAAAAGATCAAATTTTAATCAAATGTGTTCACTCACCTGGCATAATTGCAAATAATTTTGTTTTTCCTGCAATTCTTGTTCTCATTCGAATAGCTTTATCTCTGCATGGAACAGTCTCTGCTAAAATGCCATTAGGCCAAAATGCATCTCTATTTAAGAAAATGAAATAATGTTTGTGAGCAGTTTCATTTGTCTAATGATAGTAGTTGATAACTCATTACAAACTGCTAAAAAATAAAATATTCAAACAGACAGTATTTCTAAAATTTCACTTAGACAAATAACAAATAGCATCCAACAGCAGGGTTCACTTTAGGGGTGAAATATATACACAAAAAAAGTAGCAGATAAATTCTGCCCCTGGTACTTCACAGACACTAAAATGGGATTATATGGATTAGCACATGATAGATATTTAAACTCAAAAGTGGGGACCTGTTAAATGAATGTCTTATCCAAATCCACCCACAGCCTAGCATCTTAACAGCTCTTGTCTCTTAGCTATGCCATTCCATTCTAATCCTCTCTAACTCAGCCAGCAAGCATCTCAAGTTGGTGTCTACAATGTATCCCACACAATCAATTCATTCTCCTGGACTCCAATCATGCTTCTTATGGTTTGGTTCATAGGTACCTATACTGAACAGGTTTGGAGAAATGAGACTGTATAGGCTACCAGAGGTATCCAACCTTTCGGGACAGAGACATCATCTCAATACTATCATCTACACATGTGCAAAGCCCCTTCCATTGCTATCTGGGCCAGTGGTTGGACATGCCTGCAGAGAAATCATGTTAACATGTCCTAGAAACACTTTGGGTATCAGGAAATAAAACCACCTATTGTGCAGACCTTCTACCTGTTAAACCAACCCAATCATCTCTGGAGAAAGAATGCACACAGGATTAAACTTCCCAGTTGAGTCCAATCTATAGTCAAGGCTGAGAATCGCTGCCACAGAATTCAACTTCCCTAACTGAAAAGAACAGGCCAGGGCAGCTAGTCCAAGTTTTGGGAACAATGTAGTCTAAAAAGGAGAAACTTTGTTTCTAGGCAGAAAATCAGATGCCCCTCTTCCTGTCACCAGAGTCTTGTGGCAAACTGCTTTTCCTCTCTAACCCTTGGCTGCCTCACAACCAAATGAAGACAAGCTGCCTACCTGATGAAAAGGATATAAGATTAGAAAGTACATGGAGCTCAGAGAGAAGCAAGTTAGTGCAACACTGATAGCTCCTTTCTCATTACTTCCTGACAGCTAAAGAATAACATCAGAAGTTCCAATGCATGCTTATCTTCACATTTACAAACAGGGTTTACTTCTCCATTGACTAGCTGTGCTTCAACTTCTGATCCTCTTGCCTCTATCCCAAACTCCACCATGACCATGCCCAGCTTTCTATCTAATACTATGTCGATAATTTCAAAGATATTCTATGGGATAAAAATCTAGCCTATCATTTTAGAAATGCTTCCTTTGTACCTTTGCTAATCTAGTTTAGGAAAAAATCAATAGCTCTATAGAACAAGTGCTTATGTATTTGTAATTACCATGTGTGTACATGCACAATGTATATATCTGTGGGGAGTGGGGGGTACACGGGCCACAGGCATGCAAGGAGGGCAGAGGACAACTGTATAGCAGTCATTTCTCTCTTTCCACCTTTAGGTAGATTCTGGGATCAAACTTGGTTTGCAAGGTTGGTGTGCCAAGTGCCTTTACCCTCTGAAGTTTCTCTATAACCCCAAATACTTATGATGCTCAAAAGACTTTGCTCATCACACCCAATGTTAAGGCCAGTGAAGAAACAAAGGCCATTAAGTAAAAGTTGAATGAGTACAGTAATGCTGAACTGTGCATTATATGGAAGAAGTGACCGTCTTTCAATATACCTGAACCGCTTCACAGAGTCAGCTACTTGTTCCGGTGAGGTCATCCAGTCAACATGGTCAACTATTTTTCTGAAAATAAAGGATTTTGAATGAGTAAGCTTAAACTCTTGAAGGCAAATAGAATTGACACAAGTTTCACAGAGTAACACTTTCATCTGAGAAGAGATCTAATGATTTTTAAAAGCCTGGAGAAGAACATTCATAATAAAGGCCTAGCTAGTCATTTACAGAATTAAACTCTACTCATCACTGGCTGAAGCAGAAGCACAGGAGACAAGTTACCTGTTAATAGTATCACCATATGTAGCTCTAATAAGCTGCTGGAGTAAATTCTTGATATTCCTTCTCAACCATTGGTTTCTCTCTTTTAAGTCAAACACCTCATCCATTAGAAGCAGCATTACTCTAAGTGGAATATTGTCATCCACCTGAAAAAAAGAGGAAAAAAATTAGAATAACTGAAGCTAGCTTTCTACTGTGAATGGCTATTTCTACTGAACAAACAATACCACTGAAAGAAATCAGACAATGTGACAATTCAGCCTCCAAAAACACACATTACACATTAATTCTGTAAAACATATTTATAACAGTCACCTTTTCATGTGATCCAGAATTTTACAATTCTATAATGTTAAGCAAATTCTTAGGCTGTAGTATATAAAAAGCTTCTCAAGTGGATTCCTGATGATAGTCTTATAGAAATATGACGTAGGTCTAACTTAGCAGTCTGGTAATGAAATGCTAAAATTGAGAATTATTTTCTGGTAATATTTTTTCATTAGAATAAAATTATTTGGCTGGGTGGTGGTGGTACATGTCTTTATTCCCTCCATTCAGGAGGCAGAGGCAGAGTTCAAGGCCACACTGGACTACAGAGCAAGTTCCAAGGCAGCCAAGAATACAAAGAGAAACACTGTCTCAAATAAAAAAAAAAGAATAAAAATATCTTTGGTATCTATATTTAACAAATAAAACAATGAAAAATGTTTTGCTTAATTAAGATATACATGTAATACAGTTACATATATACATATATATAACTTTTCAGAAGAAAATAAGCTAAATTATAACCTTGGAAAAATTAAACTAACATTATAAAGCATGTATTTTTATGAAAATTTTATGCTTTAACTGGCATGTTACTAATATTAGCATACTTGATAAATTGGTAAAGTTTATTATTAAATATGACTAGAAACTTAAACTAATTTAATTAGTACTAATTTAATTAGTATCCCTAATTATATTCAGCACACAAACTAATAAACTAATACATTTTACATAGACTTTTCATCTCATATTGCTGTGTTTGGGCACTTTTTGTCTTACTGGACTTTTGCTATATATTATAGTTTCCAATTTTGTGTTTTTATAATTTGGGGGTTTTATGCATGCATATCTTTCTTGAGTATTTTCTCGTTTTAAAAATGATTTGTACCAGAGACCTGGGAGGTGAGAGACTCTCTCAACTCAAGGGGAGGGACCTTAGATGAAATGCCTTACAGTGGGAAAAAACTTGTAGAGCCTACCTCCAGCAAAAAGACGGGGCATTGAGTGAGGGATGAGGGTGCTATCCCACAGTCAAAACTCTGACCCATAATTATTCCTGTCTGAAAGAACTGTAGGGATGGAAATGGAGAAGAGCCTGAGGAAAAGAAGGTCCAGCGACAGGCCCAAAGTGGATCCAGCTCAAATGGGGGCCCAGGGCCTAACACTATTACTGATGCTATGGAGCGCTCACAAAAAGGGACCTAGCATGATTGTCCTCCAAAAGACTCAACAAGCATCTGAAAGAGTCAGATGCAGATATCTACACCCAACCAATGGACCCCTGTGGTTGTATTAGGGAAAAGATGGAAGAAGCTGAGGAGAAGGGTGACCCTGTAGGAGGACCAGCAGTCTTGATTAACCTGGACCACTGAGATCTCTCAGACACTGGTTCACTAACCAGGCAGCATATACTACCTGATATGAGGCCCCCAATACATATACAGCAGAGGACTTGTGAATCTGTGTTCATTCAGAGATGATGCACCTAACCCTCCAGAGACTGGAGGCCCCAGGGAGTTTAGAGGTCTGGTGTCATTTTCCTGGAGACCAGGGGTGGGGGAGGAGGTAAGAGATGTGAAACAGTCAGAGCGTGGACTGGGAGGGGAATAAAATCTGAGAGAAAAAATAAATACATACATACATACATAACAATGAAAAATAAAAAATATGGCTTATTTGTTTTTTAAAGAATGGGGAAGTGGACTGTGGAGTTGAGTGGGTAGGGATGTGGGGAGGACTTGGGACAAGTTGGGAGAAGGAAATGCATGATCAGAATATATTATATGGAAGGTTTTTATCAATTAAAAAAGAGAAAATAAATGAAAATACTGTAATTGTGAAAGCTTTCAATGATATACAAAATAATAGAAAAGACCAGCTAAAACGCTTTTATTTGAAAAATTATGCATGCCAATAAATAATAGCTACTGATTTAGAATTATATATAAAACTGATCATTTTATGATTTTCAATAGTTTAATGCTCACTTCCTAATTAAATGCTATAACTTAAAAGATGACAAAAGGTAGGGTTTTTAGTTTTCTACAACTATGTTGTAAACATGTGATTAATTTTTATGTCATGAATGGACAATTTAAAACTTAAACAGTCCAGAGGGGTGAAGGGCTCATTTCATCACTGTGGTAAGATAAATACTGCTCAATTATCTGGTAGGATAACATGTTTAATAATACAAGATATTAAAAAAACTAACTATAAAATTCAGATTAAAAGATGTTACAGATATTATTCATTAAACTCATGAAGTATCCTAAAATGATCTTGAAGGAAAAAAAAAAAATATATATATATATATGAAACTTTATTAGTAAAAAAAAAAATCTATCTGGAAACTGAAAAAAGAAAATTATAAATTTAAGATAAATTTGCTTAAGGGCCCAGAGCCGAAAAGCAGATTCGAAAACATTCAAGAACAGAAGCATACATACACGGTAAGGAAAAAAAAACGGCAAATGGGGAAAGATGGACTTTTAGTAAATGGAGATGACCTCTTATTCAATCTATACATATAATCACAGATGAAGTGCAAATTTAAATGTTGCCATAGCAAAGCAAGAAAAATTGTAAAGAAAAAAATCACAGGGCAACATATAGAGTTATAAAAGCAATAGATAGCAGGGAAGTATTTCAGAAATATGTAATATATATCATACATATGATACCTCTTACTCAGATTATATTCAGCACCCAAATTAATAAAACACACACACACACAAAAATATGGCTGAGTTAATAGAAAAATGAGGAAAAGATTTAGACACTAACAAGACATGACCCTGAATAGCTATCATACATGCAAGTACAGAGATATAAATACTGACTCTAGCCAGGATGTAGAATATTAAAACTCATATTGTGCTAGTAATAATAAAAATGATACAGTTTTAGAAAATTATTTAGTAGCATAAAGTATAAAATTATATATTTTTTTCATTTTTATAATATGAATAAAAATATTCAGAGTTCTGTGCATAATCCAATATACAAATTTATAAGACTAAATACAAATACTGCAAAGATACAAGTATTGAGAAAGAACTACTAAATAACAGTATAAAAGACTACCACAAGGTTGAACAACAAAACCAAACCACAGACGTAAGGGAGAATAAACTGTATAGTTTCATTTAAAAGTATAAAGTATAAAACCAGGATAAAAGTTAGGAAAGCAGTAAATGCATGGTAGAGGAGGCTACAACAGCAAGGGAGGACAGTAATGTCTATGGCCCTGGTAATTGCTTGTTTGTTTGTGTGTTTGTTTAAAATGTTGAAGTCAGGAACATGTGCAGTCTGTAAGAATTATTTGTGTGTAAATAAATAGAATAATTTAATACATATCAAAAGAAAAAAGAATTTACCATGTTTAACATAATATGGAAATCTGAATGAATGAAACATACGCACATTTATTAAAAGTCTGTCAAAAATGATTTGAATTACAGTTTAAATAAAATTACAGAATAAAGTTAACTCACATTATCATCAAGCTGAGCTGAAACTCGACAATGTTCAGGATCTGAATCAGTCTTTGTAATTAAAGGAGGTACCTAGATATTTAAAAAAAAAAAAAGTGAACATAAGTAACACAGCAAAATATCCTAACGCCATCATAACCTAAAACAAATCCCAGAATTTGACTGGATTGTTGGTGCAATGTGTTCATAAAGCTTAATATTCTGTTCTCTGAACTTACCCACCCCGGGAGCAGACCTCTAATCTTCTTTTAAGATCTCTTGGAAGTATGTTGATAAGGAGAAGAAAGAAAGAAGTCTACAATCAGCTGAAAGTCCCTGCAACCCAGGAAAGCCTCCTACCAACATGTACGGCCTGGGAAGGTCAAGGGCTCCGCTGGGCAGGGTCACATGAATGATGGTCAGCAGGAGCAGTGCCTACACTCACTCTGACAGCAAATGACAAGCAGCCTTGAAAGAATAATGGTGAACAGAAAAGGAACTGCCTCTATAGACAAGAAAATCTGTCTGAAATAAACATCTCTGTGCCATTCAGATTCAGATGGAATTATCTATGACACTCTTCTACAACTCAAGTTTTAAATTTATGGTTGGTCATTTACAGCTTTGATGGCACTCTTGCAAAGAAAAAAAAATGCCAAAATTATTTTACAAGTGTAATTTGGAAATGTAACAAAAGTACTTAGTCTAATCCCATTATTGAGAAATTAAATAAAAATGCTTCCTGGAAACTTGTACACCATCCAGAGGTACGCACATTAAGTACAGGTGGAGACAATGACCAGGTGAAGGACTTCTTACTTTGATGTCATGGGTCTTTACTGTTTGAATAAGGAGAAATTAGACTTCATACCTCAGTGTTGTTAAGTATAACTCATTTGCAAATATGATTCATTTTTTTTGAAAAGGAATCTATACCATTAGAGCACAAAACAGCCTAGTGCAATAAACTGATAAAAAATACTAACCTTGCTAATTTTAAACATGTACTTTAAATTAATTTGTTAATAAATTCTACTACAACAAAGATTGATGAATGAAAGGATTTTTAGTATCAGTTTCTGACATGAATTTGGGCTTTTTAACTTTTCATTTTTATGAATATAAGTCTAAAAATTTTGGAAAAGACACTCAATATATATATCTTAGCTTTCTACCTCAGACCACACCTAGGAGGGACAACAGAATCACAGCCCTCTCTACACCTTTCCTGCAAGTGGAGATCCTCTCTCCAGGGTGTACTCTGACCCAGGATGGACAACTGATCCACAGCCATCTGTGCCGGGGGTTGGGGGGGTATCAGAAGAGAGCTGATCTCCCAGAAGTGCTGACACAGGCTTATAGACCCACAGGAAGAACAAGTTCTAGTCAGAGACAGAAAGAACATCTAACACCAGCGATCAACAGATTGCAAAAAGCAAACACAAGAATCCTACCAACAGACACCAAGACTACTTGGCTTCATCAGAACCTAGTACTCCCACCACAGCAAGTCCTGGATATCCCAAAACACCAGAAAAAGCAAGATTTGGATCTAAAATCATATCTCATGAAGGTGCCAGAGGTATTTAAGAAGGACATGAATAACTCCCTTAAAGAAATACAGGAGAACACAGGTAAAGAAGTACAAGCCCTTAAAGAGGAAACAAACAAACAAAAAAATCCCTTAAAGAATTACAGGAGATCACTAGTAAACAAGTAGAAGCCCTTAAATGGGAAACACAAAAATCCCTTAAGGAATAACAGGAAAGCACAACCAAAGAGGTGAAGGAATTAAACAAAACCATCCAGGACCTAAAAATGGAAGTAGAAAGAGTGAAGAAATCACAAAGAGAGAAAACTCTGGAGTTAGGAATCTTAGGAGAGAAGTCAGGAAATATAGATGCACACATCACCAACAGAATACAAAGAGATAGGGGAGAGAATCTCAGTCACAGAAGATACCATAGAAAACATTGACACAACAGTGCAGAGTTTTATCAAACCTTCAAAGAAGACCTAGCACCAATACTAACACCAATACTCCTCAAACTATTCCACAAAATAGAAACAGAAGGTACTCTACCCAATCCGTTCTATGAAACCACAATTTCTCTTATACCTAAACCACACAAAGACCTAACAAAGAAAGAAAACTTCAGACTCATTTCCCTTATGAATATCGATACTAAAATACTCAATAAAATTCTTGCAAACCGAATCAAAGAACACATCAAAAGGATCATCCACCATGATCAAGTAGGCTTCATCCCAGGGATGCAGGGATGGTTCAATATTTGGAAATCCATCAACGTAATTCACTATATAAGCAAACTCAAAGAAAAAATATGATTATCTCATTAGATGCTGAGAAAGCATTTGGCAAAAATCCAACATCCTTTCATAGTAAAATCTTGGAAACATCAGGAATTCAAGGCCCATACTTAAAAATAGTAAAAGCAATATACAGAAAACCAGAAGCCAACATCAAACTAAATGGAGAGAAATTTGAAGCAAT
>NW_022196912.1:50841727-50857967 GCF_008632895.1 Mastomys coucha | reverse complement strand
TGGAAAGGAAGAAGTCAAATTATCATTATTTGCTGATGATATGATAGTATACTTAAGTGACCCCCAAATTTCCACAAGAGAGCGCCTAAATCTGATAAACAACTTCAGCAAAGTAGCTGGATATAAAATTAACTCAAGCAAATCAGAGGCCTTCCTCTACACAAAGGATAAACAGGCTGAGAAGGAAATTAGGGAAACAACACCCTTCACAATAGTTACAAATAATATAAAATACCTTAGTGTAACTCTAACTAAGCAAGTAAAGATCTGTTTGACAAGAACTTCAAGTCTCTGAAGAAGGAAATTGAAGAAGATCTCAGAAGTTGGAAAAATCCCCCATGCTCATGGATTGGCAGGATTAATATAGTAAAAATGGTCATCTTGCCAAAAGCAATCTACAGATTCAATGTAATCCCCATCAAAATTCCAACACAATTAATTTTTCACAGACTTAGAAAGAGCAATTTGTAAATTCATCTGGAAGAACAAGAAACCCAGGATAGCCAAAACTATTCTCAACAATAAAGGAAACTCTGGTGGAATCACCATCTCGGACCTTAAGCTGTACTACAGAGCAACTGTGATAAAAACTGCATGGTATTGGTACAGTGACAGGCAAGTGGATCAATGGAACAGAATTGAAGACCCAGAAATGAACCCACACACCTATGGTCATTTGATCTTTGACAAGGAGCTAAAACCATACAGTGGAAAAAAGACAGGATTTTCAACAAATGGGGCTGGCTCAACTGGTGGTTAGCATGTAGAAGAATGCAAATCGATCCATTCCTATCTCCTTGTACAAAGTTTAAGTCCAAGTGGATCAGGGACCTCCACATCAAACCAGATACACTGAAATTGATAGAAAAGAAAGTGGGGAAGAGCTTCGAGCACATAGGCACAGGGGAAAATTTCCTGAACAGAACACCAATAGCTTATGCTCTAAGATCAAGAATTGACAAATGGAACTTCATAAAGTTGCAAAGTTTCTGTAAGGCAAAAGACACTATCAATAGGACCAAATGGCAACCAACAAATTGGGAAAAGGTGTTTACCAATCCTATATCTGACAGGGCTAACATCCAATGTATACAAAGAACTCAGGAAGTTAGACTCCAGAGAACCAAAAACCCCTATTAAAAATTGGGGGACAGAGCTAAACAAAGAATTCTCAACTGATGAATACCGAATGGCTGAGAAACACCTAAAGAAATGTTCAACATCCTTAGTCATCAAGGAAATGCAAATCAAAACAACCCTGAGATTCCACCTCACACCAGACAGAATAGCTAGGGTAAAAAACTCAGGTGACAGCAGATGCTGGAGAGGTTGTGGAGAAAGAGGAACACTCCTTCATTGCTGATGGGATTGCAAGCTGGTATAACCACTCTGGAAATGAGTTTGGCAGTTCCTCCAGAAATTGGACATAGTTCTACCAGTGGACCCAGCTATAACACTGCTGCCATATACACAGAAGATGCTCTAACATGTAATAAGGGCACATGCTCCACCATGTTCATAGCCTTATTTATAATAGCCAGAAACTGGAAACAACCCAGATGTCCCTCAACAGAGGATTGGATACAGAAATTGTGGTACATCTACACAATGGAGTACTACTCAGCTATTAAAACAATGAATTTATAAAATTCTTAGGGAAATGGATGGAACTGGAGAATATCATCCTGAGTGAGGTAACCCATTCACAAAAGAGCAAACATGGTATGCACTCTCTGATATGTGGTTATTAGTCCAGAAGTTTGGAATATATGAAGTACAATTCACAAACCACAAGAAACTCAAGAAGAAGGAAGACCAAATGGTGGACAGTGCATTCCTTCTGAAAAGGTGGAACAAAATATCCATGGAAGGAGTTGCAGAGAGTAACTATGGAGCAGAGACTGAAGGAAGGACAATCCAGCCCGATATAGCTGTCTCCTGAGAGGCTCTGACAGTGCCTCCCTGACTTATACAGAAGTAGAGACTCACAGCCATCCATTGAACTGAGTACAGGGTCCCCAATGAAGGAGTTAGAGAAAGGACCCAAGGAGCTGAAGGGTTTGCAGCCCCTTAGGAGAAACTACAATATGAAGTAACTAGTACCCTCAGAGCTCCCAGGGACTAAACCACCAACCAAGGAGCACACATGATGGGACTGATTGCTCCGGCAGCATGTGTATACTAGAGGATGGCCAAGTTGGTCATCAATAGGAGGAGAGGCCCTTGGCCCTGTGAAGAAGATTCTGTGCCCCAGTGTAGGGGAATGCCAGGGCCAGTAAGCGGGAGAGGGTGGGGTGGGAAGCAGGGGGAGGGGAAAGGGAACAGGGGTTTGTTCTTGTTGGGTTTTTTTGTTTTTTTTTTTTTTGGAGGGGAAACTGGAAAATGAGAAATCATATGACATGTAAATAAAGAAAATATCTAATAAAAAATATATATCTTAGGTGACATGAAAGCAGTTTGCATTAGAGACCACTGGAAATGTCTTTTTACCTTAAAAAATGACTGCTTTATGTCTTGCCCTAATCTCTCTGACATTCTGCCCACATTGTCCGACATTTTTGTCACTCCTTCTGCCAAGCTATCAGGAAGGGATTTGACTGCATTTGAAACATTCCTCATAGAGTTGCGAAGTGGATTTACAAATGTGTCCATCTAAAGTGAAAAAAAGAGATTATACTTAGATCAGTTACATAACTCAAAAGCCTAAAAAAATATAGAGTGTAACCATGAGAAGGTTTTCCAGTCAATTAGATGCCATTGCCTTAAAAACAAAACAAAACAAAAAACTGTTGACATAGTATACCTTAAAAACACATCTTTATACACACATGGATGGTTTTAAATTTTGACTGAGGAAGATACTATTAGGTTAGGTAAACCTTTACTGTTTGCTTATTAAATTCTGAACCTTCCCAAACAAAACTTGATACAAATGGAATTAACTATTCTATAATTTCACCATAATCCAAAGTAATGGTGAGACATTTGCCAGAGCATGAGACATTTGCCAAAAAGCTACAGAGACAGTAGTACTAGCCAAGAGAGATGTTTGCTGCAAACTTCAGTCAGCAAAGCTGAAAGGTGGCACCACAAGCCTCCTGAAGTCAGACACGGAACAGGAGCAACAAAAGGCGATTTTTCTGCTGGATTGTGGATGTGCTTTGGTCCAGTATTTCCTCACTATGCCCCTAATCCTCCCTTTTGGAATGGTAATGTATATTCTGTGAAACTGTATGTTTGAAGTATAATATTTGCTTTTGATTTTTATAGAGGATTACAGTTAAGAGATTTTGCAGTTTAGGGCTGGCCTAGTAGCAACTGGCCAGTGGGAATTTAGCAAGCTGGGTGGAGAGATTTCAGAGCTCTGGGCCAGAGAGTCTGCTGAGATAAGAACATCCAGCTGCTGCCATGTGGCCTGCCAGTGCTCAGCATAGTGCAGGATATTGCCATTCTTTCTAATCTTCCCACAACAGTCTGGAGACTCAGAATAGACTTTGGATGACTTTTAAGTAGATTAAATGCATCTTGTGTTATGTGTGGTCTGAGTGAAAATGGGCCATATTCTTGAATACTTGGTCCCCAGTTGGTGGAACCATTTGGGAAGGATTAGGAGCCATGGAATGAAGGATAGAGAAAATTGCAACTCTCAAATATAACATAATATTCACTAAGGAGAAGTCCACAAGCATAGGGACATGTTTTGAGGTTTAAAAAGAGTTACACCATTCAGTATGCTATCTGCCACCTACTTGGAGATCAAGATATAAGCTCTCAGCTCCTGATGCCATGGACCCTAGCCCTCTGAAACAACATGCCACAAAGAAAACTTTCATATAAAAGTTGCTTTGGTCATGGTGTTTTATCACAATAGAAAAGTAATTGAGACAGCCAACCAAAAAAGCATATATGCTTTATGGAATAGTCAATCTTAGTCAAGAAAACACAAAGAGAATTCATTTGTTCGTTTGGTTTGTTTTTCAAGAATAAGTGTCTTTGTGTAGTCTTGGCTGTCCTGGAACTCTCTCTATAGACCACGCTGGACCTGGAATTCAGAGATCTGCCTGTCTTTGCCTTTTGAATGCAGGAATTAAGGGTCTGCACCACTGTGCCCAGCTCAGCATGCAGAATTCTAAGAGATGCCTTATGAGACTGTCTATGAAGTATCTATCACATTTAAAACATGCAACTACAGAGAAAATTGCAACTCTCAAATGTAACATAATATTCACTAAAGAGAACTTCACAAGCATGAGAGTCTGCTCTATATTACTTCTACAAATACAGGATTTGTTTTAAAATACATCTAGGAAGGGTTCTGAAAACAGACAGGAAAGAAATAAATTGTAAAACTATGAGGCACAGGAGTAAATCAAGGAGAGCTTGCACGAGTACACCCTCAGCATAATTTACACAGGTGCTGTCTATATAAGCTACTAGCTCTACTCAGTTCTCTGTTCTAGTAACATAACATTCCAATCCAATTTTAACTTAACATTTCTAACTATGGCTAAGAATGATTTCAAACCACAACATAACCTTAAATAAAAATTTACATCAAGCAGAGAAAGGATGTTTATCACTTATTCTATCTATGAATTAATTGTTCTACAGATTTTTTTTTAAAAAAAGAAATTGATAAAATCAATGGTTTCTAAGACATTTGTCAAGCTGAGAAAAGCTTTGAGGTTTGAAAATGTTTGCAGGTTATTTAATCTAATGACTACTTAGATGGGTCTTTAGACTTTATTAGTAATTTAGAATATAATATGCAACTAACCTGCATGTGCTCCTACTGATTATTTAAAATGATGGTGCATATTTAATAAAAACTGTTATAAACTCTATAGTTAAAATTAATGTAATCCTAAAACAGAAAATAAGGCAAATATCTTCAAGATAGAAAACTAGAACTCATCTCTATTGACATGGAAGATTGCATTCTGAATACAATTACTCAGGAAATAAAGCATGAAAATGTGCACATGCATGCATGTGTACATATATACATATGTATATATGGAAAGACAGATACACATACATACTTTACCATTTTAAATTCTATATATGAGAATTTATTTATAAAATTCAACTTTAAAATGTTAGCATCCATTAAGATGTTGAAATTTAACATCCTAATCATACAAGCTCCTATGTACAACACCTAAGTATTGTTGCTACTTTGCACCATTTCCCAAACCACTTGTTTTCATTTTATTTTGTTTTCTTTTTTTGTTTCTTTGTTTGTTTGGGTTTTTTTAATGGCAAGATGGGAAGAAGTGTGTTTGAAGCTTTTCAGTTTTTATTTTAAAACCATCTAAGACTTCTAAAGAGTTGCAAAGAATTACTGAACACTATCCTAAATTTTGCTTTTGCTCTTATCATTACCAGCAAACATTTATTAGTTATGTGTGCGATATGTTTAAACACAGAATAAGATCTTACTTGATTTATGCAGTGGCTTAAGAGAGAAAAATCTTGACTTGAGAAAAATTAAAGTAACAATGAAAAAAATACACGAATCATCCTTAGCAAAGAAGGAAGCAGGACTTTGAGAACTGTTTATAAGGCTTCTGTTACCACAACACTTAACTCTAAGCACAGGCCTGGAACCATATTTTATATTAACTACAACAGTTTAAGTAACAAACACTTCAGTCAACAGGTAAAAATACTTCCAGAACACATCCTATTTAACATTTTTCTTGTCTTTAATTCAACTGAAACATATTTCCTCCCAGTAAAATACACTGCCTACTCAAAATAATAAAAAACTTGTAACCTACTTCAGGCAAACTTTTCTTTTTAAGAATTCATTTTCACTGTTTATTTATTTATTTATTTATTTATTTTTTAAAGAATTCATTTTCACTGTTTAAGGCAAACTTTTCTTAATGGACTACTTTAGAAGGTTGATCCCTTGATTTCTTTCTGTCAACCTCCACTAGATCATAATGTAAGCTTGTATATAAGATATGATGAATCAGCATGTCCCCATATATGGTTTAAAAGCCATCTTATACAAAAGATCAACCAGGGTCATTCTTGCTGGTGATTAAATCTGTTTCCCAAGGAGTGGGCTATTACCTTGCCTGTAACCTAACTACAAATGGTTTACACTCCTCTTCCAGGAAATGACAGCCATGTCTTTGTTTCAAAAACTTGTTACAACCACCTTGCAACTATATCTTTGTTTCTGAAAGGTTTTTACAACTACCTGTTTTTGTAACTCTCTATTGCTATGCCTACCTTATGAGTACTTTGCAGTCATGTCTTTGTTTCAGGAGGTCCTTCCATATAGCTAACTTGTTATGCTTATTCTGCTCCTGTAACCCTGCCTAATTTGCCTGCCAAATCCTCCATTTAGAAACCCCCTACCTTGTCTTCTTCACATCCAACAGTGATCTCCTGAACTCCATTTTTAGAGAGAAGTAGCCCATGTACACAAATTTTAAAAATCATGCTTTAATTAATCGTTTGCATGAATCAATGTGGCCATGATGATTTGGGTCAGTGGTCTTTCATTTGCATATTTGATATTAACAGATACTCTGTGAGAACCAAGTAAACAGGAACATCTCAGAAAACACCACCAGGAGGCCAGGAATTTCTTAATAAGATAAGCTCAGGAACTTTGGAAGGTGGTGGAACTCTTGCCCCTCTGGAAGGATGAGGCTAATTATCATTCCTCAGACCACAGGGTGAGAACCAACCTGCAGGTGGGGACACAATCCGGAAGGGTGGACTTTTGCCCACCTTCAGACAAGGGAAGTCTTTGCCACCTCATTTCCTGAAGACCAATCAGTTTAAAAAGTCATACTGTTCTACCAATCACATTGTGTCTAATGGCTGCTGCCCTGAAAATTGTATAAAAGCTCACTGAACAAATCATGTGGGTTACCTCCCCTCCTTAGGGTCTGGGACATCGCCAGTGCACTGGAACAATAAAAATCCTCTTGCTTTTTGCATTGATCAGGCTCTATGTGGTTCACTCTAGGGGTCTCCAGTAAGCTAAGGCTCGACAGGATCTTACAACTCTAGGCAACAGTACACTGACTACGCCAACATGACAAGACATACTTAACAAATCATTTTAAAATATATGTAAATCTATATTTTCCTTTATTAAAAAAAAGCAAGAAAGATCTCAAAAGGAAATTCAATAATATGCTTACCTTTCGAGCAAAATCGCCCTTCCCTTTACTGTAGGCTTTGTTCTCAAGGAAGTCATAGACATAGTGAGCCAATGCCGGAGAGGCCTTCATCATTTCAGGAGTCAAGAGTAACTAAAGGGAAAAGAAGAAATCTTAAGACAGTAAAATTGCATTGACTATAATTCTACTTTATAAAATGTCTGGCTCTACAGCTTATCCATATTAGAAACTGTGCTGTTGATATAATACTGCTAAAGTTTAAGAGTAATGAAAATATGATTTTATGATATATATAAATAGAAACTTTCAAGTGTGATAAAAGAAAAGTCCAAAACATATTGCTTTCACAAATGCATATAAACTTAAATAATCTAGCTTGGTTGCTTCTAAGCCAAAAGTGGTGGCATACTGAGTGCAGGAGCTAAAAGTACAAGAGAGCCCTTGTACCCTTAAAAATAAACTTATAGTGCCACAACTGAGAAAAGTCATTTTATCAATTGTACAAATTAACTGTTAGGGATCTTAATAAAATTAAAACTCAGTATTTTTGAAGGAAAGTGTTTAACAAGTTTTATAAGTGCAGCATTTCCGCACTGCAGTTTCCAGCTGGGAAAAAATGAAGTAACAGCCAGCTGTTCTTCCTTCTCCTCCTGGCCTTTCAATACACAGCAGCAAATTACAATTGTTATAACTTCGAATCTGCTGCTTGTGACAACAGAACAAAACAAAAACAAACAAATAAATATAAAACCCAGCTACCAGCCACAGATAAAAATCCCTGGTCCTCAAGAGGTGGCTTCCTGCTGCAGTCTGCTGAGTCCTTTTTACAGAGAGCTAAATAATGGAACACTGTCAACTGGGATGACACCTTTCTAAGATATTCAAAAACATTATAAACCACTAACTAGGATGAACTGCAAAGGAACATTACTCTACCTGGGTTTTGGGTATTCAGGTGTAAAATGTATCTCTAGGCATTCGATCAGCCTACACAATATGTAACTTATATGTTATTTCCTGTGAAAAAATTGTATGACTAAGATGATGAACCCAGGAAATATCTTGAGCTCTATTTCTCTCTTGAACTATTCTGGGAACAAAAATGTACTAGGTTCTGTGGTATCCTAAAAAGCTATTATGCATTAAATTATAATCATTTACCTGCTGGGTATACCATAGTATAGATCTAGTTATAATAATCTGAAACACATGTCACACATACTCATCTAAACACAAATCAGCAAAAGTCCTGAGTGCTTAAAAGAAAAAGAAAGTTTAACATTAAATACGGAAACACTAAACTACTTAAGAAACTACATGTCACCTTTGATACGCTACTAAAATTATTCATCCACAATTACAGCCAGCCACACTATTCAGTTGTGTCATTCTCACTGCTAATAAGGCTGGATGTGGGGTTCAGGGTCCCAGGTATGCCACACACATGCTGCAGCAAACATAACTCATTAAAGACATCTACTCTACTCATGTGCTTTACAAAGGAATCCACAGCCAAAACTAAAACAACCTTACCTGCAAATAGGCATTTAAATCCTTTTTCCTTTTTTCTAAAAAATCTCTATCCATATTGTTAAACGTCTTTTTACCAGGAAGCTTCAATATGCTTGACAGATTTTCAAACTAGAAGACAAAATACATTCAAAACTTCTCTTTTTAAGAGAAATAATCTCCACATAACAATTTCTCTACATGTCAAAGTATCTTCAGATAATTTGGGGCTATACTTTCTTACATTAAACAAAACATCACAATCCCATTGTCCACAAAGCCCAAAACACAATCAACCTTTTTTTAATCATAAAAAATTGACAATGGAGAATAAAGATGGATAACTGATGAAAATGAGCCACACACATGCTGCACCATATCAAATTTCATTTTGGTGTTCTAATTTTCAAATTAGTCAAAATTTAGTAAAGCAGTAATACTTTTCCTAGCAACCATTCAACTCATGAAAAGGATATTAAGAAATTAAAATCTGGCCAGGCAGTGGTGGCACACGCCTTTAATCCCAGCACTTGGGAGGCAGAGGCAGGCGGATTTCTGAGTTCGAGGCCAGCCTGGTCTACAGAGTGAGTTTCAGGACAGCTAGGGCTATACAGAGAAACCCTGTCTCAAAACAAAATCAAAAAAATTAAAATTAAAATTTGAATCAAAGTTATGACATTATAGCTTGTTAAAATCTAAGGGACTATTTTAATATTACTGATTATAAAATAATCACTGCCATATGTATCTTTAAAAAGCAGAATGACAAATTACTAACTGTAGTCAGGATCTTATTACAACTCTGCATACACTTACAATGAATATTAATAACCTTTGCTCATCATCATATGAAAAGTAAATTCATAGATTACACTATGAAAAAGACACAAGAATCACTGCCATGTTATTTTTTTCTTTGTAATGTAAAAAATACAGAGCAATATAGCAGTCTAGGCCTTATAGACTCAACATTAGGTACAACCATGACAGTAATCTACTATACCTATTCAAGCACAAGGTGTTACTATGCCTACTGCTAGAATAACCCAGGATAGGGCCTGGCCAACAGCAGTACCTGAAACTTCAGGCAGTCTCTTCCCTCTTCCCATATATTACATACACTGAGACAAACAAACTGTTTTTCTTTTAAATCCTTTGTTTAAAATACATTATCTATATGAAGAAGACCAATTCCTGCTGCAGACATTAAGAAAGAGGAAGATGGGGAGAGAGGGAGAGAATATATGAGAATCAGAATCATTTCCATCCCAAACTGGAAGATTCTGACAATTAGATGCAGTGAAAATTCTAATGGTTGTTCAGAATGAAAATGTGAACAAGTTTAATACACAGCATATATGTAAAATAATAATTTTGCCTCAATCATTATCAAGAAGAAAAAGCAGATGGGGCAATACATTGAAAGTATTGAGTAGTAGTGAGAACTCACAAATTTGGCTATAAATGAAGCCAGAAGAAACAGTCTTCATTGAATACAGTATGCAAAATAGTTTCTGGTGCATCTATGAAAGCCTTAAAAAAATTACACTTTGTGGAAGACAACATCCTATGTTGTTTCCAAAGATACACAATTGCTAAAATATTACTTATGCATATGACTCTAAATTACCCACTCGTGTTTTCAGAGTGCATAGTATATCCTTTCTTACCAAAGAACAGGGATCTGAACTGCATTTCTCCAAATTCACATGGGAAAGGCGTTATCTTATACTGTAATTACATATTCTAAGACAGGGTCTTTAAAGAAGCAATTAAAGTAATCCAAGGCTTCTGGACTAGGCTGTCAGTCAAACTGCCTCTGCACTATACTTAACACCACACACCAGGAATGCACACATACGGGTAAGAGGCCATTTTCTAGTCTCAAACAACTGAGAAGCCAAACCTTCTTAAGACTTTCAGCTTTTGGAATTGCATCAAGTTTAGACTCTTAATAAACCACTAAAAATTTGATGAAGTAGGTTTGAAATTACGTTAAAAATTTTCAAAATATGTTAATACTCAAACATAAAATTCTTATTCATTTGAATAATGAATATTTAATATCACCATTGGCATCAGTATGTTTGTGCACTTATACAGACTTTAAAAGAGGAAACAGAAATATGCAGTATCCACACAAATGTATGTAGAGTCTGCCTGTCTGGTACACTGTTATTTTCCTAGAACTGAGAAGAGTCAGGCACACAGAAAATTTTAAAAATTTCTCGAATAAGCCGTGCAGTAGTGACACACACCTTTAATCCCAGCACTTGGGAAGCAGAGGCAGGCTCATTTCTGAGTTCGAGGACAGCCTGGTCTACAGAGTGAGTTCCAGGACAGCTAAGGCTACACAGAGAAACCCTGTCTTGAAAAACCAAAATAAGTGAATAAATAAATAAATAAATAAATCTCGAATAAATGATTGGGCAGTTCAGGCCATTTAAAATGTATAAATACTTCTTGTTTTAATCATTTTAAGGCTATTAGTCTATCTTACTGTGGCTACAGAATATTTTAATGACATTATCATGGTACCAACCATATTTTTCTAAAAATATTAAGTGAAAGGATATTTTCTGATTTCAACAGTATATGTCAATTGAAATCTAATCACATGTTATCTTTTTTTAGTGACTTGATACTTATACAACTAAATTTTGAATCAATTAAGACTTTCAAGAGTAAAAATAAGCTCCACAGATTATCTTTTCCATCATCTGCTAATGTTTTCTTCTAAGTTAAGGAGAAGAAAAAAGTCCTTATCAAAAATATGAAGAAAGAATTTCTTTTCATTCAACTTTAAAAATCTTTATACTTACTTCTATAAAACAAGATTAAATTTAGTAAGAATTTAAAACAGTATTTGGTTAATGTCAGGTTCATTGTAGATTGTGGTTCAAAATAACTTAAGCAAAGGACCAGGTTTAGCAACATTGTTGGATGAAAGTACCATTCAAAATAATGGTAGCTTTGAATTATGCCTCTGAAACCCACCACTGTGTTCAAATGAGAGATAGCAGTCTCCTTCCTTGCAGTAAAGCAACTCCTCTCAAAGCATTCCCCTCCACTCACTTGCCCTTTTCTCACAGATCAGAAATATACATTCATTTAACCTTGCCATTTGAATTACCATTGCTGCTTTGTTGTTACTCCACAATGAATTAGATTGGTTCGAACTGCTCATAATCATGCTTCCAATTATGCCAAGTATATAAAGTATCAATTCCTTTATATAATGTGAACATCCTTAAAGAAATGTAGAATCAAAGCTGAACCAAGACACAGTGTAAAGGTCACAGGCTTGGCCACAAGCTTTACAAACTGTATTACCTGCTCAGTGATTCTCATGTGGAAGTCATGGAAGTCACTATAACGCCGATAGGTTTTCCACATCTCCTCAGTGTTTAGGTTGCGCCGGTGTACAGTGATGGCATATAGTGCATATGTCTTGCCATGATCATTACAAACGCCTGCCACAGCATATGGGTCATAGTCAGCATATACTAGTCATTTCAAACAAAATGAAGAGGAACAAGACACAAAAAGGAGGGAGATGAAGAACAAAAACAAACAAAAAAAGACAACATGAAATGAAGAATTTGAAATGACAGACTCAGACAAAAGAATGGCAGCAAAGGATAAAACAGATTCCTATCCTCTGTGCACACATGCTTATGGTATTATAAATAATGACTACAACATAAAATATCCTCAAAGTTTTATGATAGCGCCAACCATGAATTGGTGTCTACATTGAATTCTGTTTCCAAGAGGTTTAATTCATTATCAAGGATGTTGCCACAGCACTATTCAGAATGAAACACTATAGTTTCCTAAATTTCATACACCAGGAACCCCAGAAACCAAACAATAAACTTTTACCATTCCTTTAAATATAACTAAAACCTGTTCAGCTAAACAACTACAAAACAGCCACAGGGTAAAGCTTATCTCCTGCTAATTCTATTCTCAATAACATTGAACAATTCACAAATGTAATTTATGCTAGGAATTGAGCAACAGCAGGAGAAAACAAAACAAAGTTTTTCCAACATCATACAAACCAGGAAGCCTTTAAAATCGAAATCTGTTCTGTTTCTGATCTTGCTACTCTTAAGGAGAAGAACTCTGAATTACCGTTCTTGTCTTTCTAAGCTTGTTTTCCATTTCATTCTTCATAACTGTAATTCTGGAACTGTTATGAAGCATTATGTAAATATCTGATATGTGGAATATCTGATACGTGACTCCTGTGGGCACTGTGACCCATGGGTTGAGAAGCACTGCTCTAGGTGGCCAAAACCTTGTTGCTTCCTTTTCATATCTATCAAGTGTTTGTATGCATGTAGATGATCAAACATGTGAGCATGTGTGTATGCATGTAGAATAACACAATATATCAATATCAGGCATCTTTCTCAGTCTCTCAACAGAACTTGGAGTTGTCCACAAAACTGACTATTTAACCAGCAAGCCTCAGGGACACTCCTGTCTCTACCCACTCAACACTAGGTTCACAGAGGCAGGATGCAGTGCTGGAATTGTACATGGATGCTGGGGCCCTAAATTCTGACACTTTACCAACTGAGCCATCATGTTTCCTCCAAGCTGATGGTACCTATATACTTCATCCTTCAATCACTTTATCCTATTGCCATGTGTGGCAGACATCATGGTGTTCACCCCCCTCAAGGTCTTAAATTGGCCACTCATTTCAATCACTGTAATTTTTTTATTTTACATTTTTATCGGTTCTTTTTTGTGTTTGTCTTAAAATTTATTCTTCTAAATAATTTTCAACATATTTAATACTATTAAGATTGTCACTCTGATTTCTCAAAAACCCAACTTTCCCTTACTGTGACTCTTATTTCTTCCTGGAGCTGCTTTCTCAAATTCACTTTCCACCTTACCCATCTGAGTGTTCTGTACTTATGAAAGGACACACCAGGACCACTGTTAACGCTGTATGCAGTTTTCACAAACTTGGTCCTCCTAGAATCAGCCAAACTGAGCATCAAAAATAGTTTTAAATGTGCTTGTACTACTATGTACAAACTTTTTTTCTTTCTCTTATTCTCTAGTCTATATTCTCTAATCATCAATTGCTTATACAGCATTTCACTGCATTCATTGTGTTATACAACCATTCGAGAGATGATTCAAAGTATATGGGATGATATGCATGGGTCACATATGAATACTCTATAACTTTATATAAAATAACATAGCATTTTTGCTATCTAAAGAGGTTTGCAAATTCATAGCCCATGAATATGAAGTTGTATTATGTGTTTGGATTGAGGCCATGGGGTACATGATAACTAGAGATAGCAAACTGCAGTTACACTCAGGTTTAAGATGAAAACTGAGGCTTCGCCCTTCTGTGGATATTAAATACAGTTCCCTACTGTGGTCCTCACAGTCCTCAGTCTTTACATCTAAATCTAAAAGTTTCCTAGTTCTTGCTTCATGGTAACTTTATATATTAAATTATAAGAACACAGTTCTGCTTTTTCTCAACCCAAGGGCATAAAAATGCCATCAAAACCAAGATAGTAGCCTTCCTGTTTTTACCACCCCTAGGCTTCATTGCTCCTTCACTTCCCAGAACTTGTTTTTCCTCATAACCTGGATATTGCTTCAGCTATTTTATAACATTGCCATGTGTGGGAGGCATTGTGGCAGCTTAGACTCTAATACTAGCCAAAAGTCTACAAATGATATAAGGATGGATTGCAATAATCTGTAATTGTGAATACAAAAAAGGAGAGGTTTTAAAGCTAAGTGTTTTTCTGTCTTGCAATCATCCAGCAAAGCAGTTTCTATGTACCTTCTTAGTAAATTATTTCAATAATATAAAAAGTAGTACCTATATTAGCAAATACACATGAACTAACTCTAAATATTCATGGTAACTTTTGTAAAATTCATACTTCCTATTTAAAATTTGCTTTCCTTCCTCATATATATATATATTATATATATATAACCAATATTTTTGTTTGGCCAATGATACGTATACTATATGTATACGTATACGTATGATTATATTAATAATAAAAATACTTTGGTCATATTCTACACATATATTTTAGCTCTATTCAATGATAACATTTTACTGTCAACTTTTGCACACAGACTCAAACAAATAGAATCGTAGTCACATTTTTAATCAAGTTAAGAATCTAGCTTTTTTAAACACTGTTTAGAAAAGGGTGAATAAAGAAATGACTATCAATTTTGATCAAGACATGTTTGGAAAAGGTAATATAGAAGCCAATTAAGTAGATCACCATAACTACGAATTAGTAAGAACAAGGAGAATGCCAAGGACTAGAGAAGAGACAGAGAATATGCATTACAGTACTTTTAAAAAGAATCATGTGGATCTGTCACACATTGCTAGGGAGAAGAGCCTACCTGGGTACATGTACAACAGGAAGAAAAATGAAGTTAATTTTTTCAAATGCAGATAACAAATGACTTGATTTTAAAGGAAGACAAGAAGCTACTGTGTGTTATACATTTTAAGAAGATGAAGATAGAACTGGAATATTTTGTTATAATAAGGCCAATGTTACTCACAGAAGCCATATAGATGTGGCTATGTAAAGAATTAATTTACCAATTTAAATCAACTTCATCATGCTAAACACATATAGCTAGTCAATATTTTTTAATAATGACATTTTTTCTTGATGAAAGAAGAAACGGACCAGTCTTAGACCAGCACGGCACTAGATTGTAGTTTTCATCTTCAATAACAGAAATGTTAAAGACATGAGATCATGAATCAGTGTCACTCATATATGATGTCTGTCATACATCAGCAATTGCCAGTGTAATTAGATAGATCTATAGGTATCCCACAAGATAGACATTTTTATCCAGGCTCCTCTAGCCAAATGAAGAAATTGCAGTAGGAACCTCACAGGAGCTCATCTAACTGAAGCTCCAGAGTAAGCGGTTTGAGCCCAGGCAACTGTGTTCCTAACCCTACTATATGATGTTACTTCCCCAAAATTTCTGCATGTTTGGATAAAAGGCAATTTATTAAAAAACATTTTGCCTTATTCTTTTATGTCTCTAAAGAATAGTATATTGTTGAAAAAAAGCAAAATAAAACAACTAGAAAATCAGAACAGCCTAAAAAGAGAAATATTAACACCAGAGACATAAACATGAATGTCTCTTCCTCTAGATATTAAACTTAATATTCCTAAGAAATAAAGATTTATATATGAATAGATGTCCTTAAAATTAGAAGAAAAGTCACCAAAGAATGTGGAAACTTTTTCAAATCTTTGAAAATTTATGGATGGAAAAAGTAATCAATTACATCAAAAATTAAAGGGAAAAGTAACAAGACCTCTACTTTAATTGACAATGTGCTCTCGAGTGACTTCTAAAAGGAGACTAATAGATATATTCACTACATTTAAAAGGTGAAGAAACAGCCAACAGATAACTTATTCCAGAAGTCTAGCAGAATGCCAGGCAGTGGTGGCACGCCTTTAATCCCAGCACTTGGGAGGCAGAGACAGGTGGATTTCTGAGTTGGAGGCCAGCCTGGT
>NW_022196912.1:50803558-50841693 GCF_008632895.1 Mastomys coucha | reverse complement strand
AAAAAGAAAGAAAGAAAGAGAGAAAGAAAGAAAGAAAAGTCTAGCAGACAGAAGAATATAAAATGCATCTCTAGTACCATTGAGATCACAAGAAAACAAAGCCACTGTTAAAAATGCAGATTATTTTAAAGCTAGACTGATATATCAAAATCTCTTTTCACTATCTAAAATATAAACTAAGTGAAATTTAATTGATATATGTAGCTGTATAATTCAGCATACAGGTATAGAAAAAACACATCTAAATTCTAGGAACAGTGAAAGGACAGGGAAGAAAATTGTAATTTCTAATACTCGTTAACATTATTAAGTTGATGATCATGATAAGGGTTTTATTTTACATATTTATTTTTAATGATCTATCTATCTATCTATCTATCTATCTATCTATCTATCTATCTATCTATCTATCTATATTTGTCTAGTGCAGAGTCCTAGGGTTACTCAAGCCATTAAAATATAGGTGAGATTCTGTGCGGAATGTATCCAATTCCATCTGCCTTTGGTATCTATGACAACTCATGAGTGCATGAAAGCAGACACAGATCGGAGATCTCCATAAAAAAAGAGATGGAAACTAGGAAATTGATTATCAGCAACATTCAAGCCCAATAAGGAAAAGAATGGCTTATAGAAGCATTTTCAAATGTTAACAGGGGCAACCTTAGGAAAGAAAAATATCCAAATATACAAGCAACCAAACATTACAGGACTTAATGAAAAATGTGCCTCAAGAAAAAAATAGAAAATATAATCATAAAACAAACTGAATGTAATGATGAATGTAAAAATAACAGGAATATTACAACAACCCATATGTAAAGTAGTGGTTGCTACAAAGTCTCTTACCAGTGTCTGAAATGTAGGCATGAAGTTGTATAGAATCATCAGAAGTCACACTTGAAAGGTCGTCTAAAGACTGTAAGAAAAAATTAGGGAAAAAATATTACACAAAAAGTATTAAGAATTGTAAACCACATGCCTACTATTTATATCATCTCACATACCTTCTATAGCATGTGTTCCACCACCCCACCTTTTACTATAATGATCTCATTTACACTGAGGAAGTGAGACTAAGAAAGCTACATTTCTGTGCTCCAGGCACTTGGGAACCTTAGCACAAAGATATTATCTTGTCTCAGACCCCTAATACAATACTGAAAGTCATTAGTGAGTGTAATTGTAAATGAGTAAATGCAGTCATCCACTCAACACAAAGTTATTTTGTACAGCAAATATATTCCATAAAGAAAACAAAAGCAAGTATTTACTGACAACTAATAAAAACAAATATTTCAAGATAAAATGGCATTAATAACAGTTTCACACACTTCATGTCACTGACTTCCAATATGATATCTGATTTAGAGATTTCTGAATCTTTCTTGTAGAAGTTTCTACTTCAGAGATGGAGTAAAAATCATATTTTACAGTTTAAATACTTGTATAAATACTATAAATATGAATATTCCAATATTTACAAAGTTGGAGTATTTACATTGGACTAGTATATGATTTATATATATATCAATAATATATATAAAACATTTATAAATATATAAACATATATATATATATATATATATATATATATATATATAAAGCATTTCCTCCTAACAGTATTTTAGAAGTTATCCCATGGCAAGAGCAGATATATAAGAGAAATAATGTATTCACTATTGAACATAACATCAAATATTACGAGGAGTTTATAGGCTAAAAACCTACCATTCTTAATTCTTGATCAAAATAGTAAGATACTATTGTTATAAAATTCTGAATACAAATATTGTTTGTAATGACCAAATTGTTTTGGTGAACACTTGTAATACATATGTGGTGGTTTAAGTGAGAATGTCCCCCATTGTCATATGTTTGCATGTTTAGTTCCCAGTTGGTAAACTGGGAAGGAGCAGGAGGTGTGGCCTTACTAGAGGAACTATGTCTCTGGGGTAGGTTCCTAGGTTTCCAAAGCCCACAGCAGTCTCTTTGTCTGAAGATCAAGGTGTAGCTCTCAGCTACTTCTCCAGCACCATGTCTGCCTATCTGATGTCCCAATTCCCCTGCACAATGGCAATGGACTAAGCCTATGAAGCTAGCTAGAACCAAGCCCTCAAATGCTTACTTCTAAGAGCTGATTTGATCATGGTGTCTCTTCATAGCAACACAATAGTACCTAAGTTGAAATCTATTCTATCAACTTAATATTTCTTTTGAAAGTAAGAGAAGCGATTTAAAGTTTTAAAGATAATAACTATATGAATCTAGCACTTAAAAATAATGAAATTTAATTGCCTTTTTTTTTTTAAAAGATATGGTCTCACTACCTAGCCCTAGATGGCAGGAAACTCAGTATGTGTATCAGGCCGGCCTTGAGATCATAGCGAGGCCTCCTGTCTCTGCCTCCAAGTGCTGGGGTAAAGAAATCAATTCCTTTATAAAATGTAACTGCAGCTATGCAGGTATGATCTAATCACATTTCTTAAAAACGAAAATTCAAAATCACATATGCCTTATAAAGTCTGTATTTCTTTAAAAGCCACAACAATATCCTTTCATTCTAAGGAGTAACCTGAGGCTTCTAATATCATTTATTTATAAATATCAAAAACCTATCACATTATTTTCAAGTTACTGTACTAAAAGTACCCATAGCTAGTACTTACCAAATTTATGCTTCCTGTAGGAGACCCATTAAAAGATTCTATAAAAGAAAACTACAACTTAATACACAGAAGCAAAACCAAAATCTAACAAAACTGTATAAAGCTGTTGTTTAATGTAAAGTTAAAACATCAAAAACACAGGTCATATACAATCAGAGCAACAAAATAGAACTGTTTTCCACTTATAAATAACTAACCTCTTAAATCTCCAAGTCAATTAGGCATTAAATAAAAATATGCATACACCTGACAGGTGCAAACAAACTTACATTCAAGTATTAAGTAACAATTAGTAATCATTTTTACACTTCTTCTCATGTACCATATGCTATTGTTTAATGCAATGCAAGCACATGGCAAGAATTCAGAGGTGAAGCCCATTAGGTAACTGCAGAGACTAAGAAATGATATAAATAGTATCAGTCTTCAGTGTGAGATACAAATACACTAGTTTTTAAAGTATCTAACAATCCATTGTTTCCTCGTAGATTTGGCATAAAAACACTGGTCTAGATTCTGCAATTATTTGTATACAATGTCATTTAATTAAGCAATAATAACAGAAAACAGTTTTGTTTTGTTTTGTTTTTTTAACCAATGTTAGGAAAGTAGCTGGGCCTGAAGGTGGTTGCTTGTAAAGGGACAGAGTAAGAGATAGAAAAGCAGGAGACAAGCACAAGATGCCATGAGAATCGCCGCTTTGTAAAGTGACTTTAAAAACAACAACAGAGCCAGGCGGTGGTGGCACACGCCTTTAATCTCAGCACTTGGGAGGCAGAGGCAGGCGGATTTCTGAGTTCAAGGCCAGCCTGCTCTACAGAGTGAGTTACAGGACAGCCAGGGCTACACAGAGAAATCCTGTCTCGAAAAACCAAAAACCAAAAACAAAAAAAAAACAAACAAACAACAAAACCTATCTTAAGCCTTGGGGGGAAACATAAATGTTAGAATGAGAACAAAAAATACGCAAACAAACATTAGCAACGCAATCAAGTAAAGATTATAAACAAGCAGTAATCTGCTCTTCTTTCTCCTTGGGTTTTATTATATATCTAAGCAAATTAAACTTTAAGTTGTCTCTGCTAAAACACACAAGAAAAAGCTATGCTAAAACATTATTCACATGTAGTTTAAAGTTAATATATCTTTTCCAGATCTTAATAAATTTATAAATTTAATTTTTTTTAAATGAATCTTCAAAAAGACTGAATTACTGGTACAGTTCTGAAAGGAGTAGCTGGTATAGCCTTCTATTCTAAATAACATGTTATACAAAGAATACTTCTTAGTTCCCCAAACCTCTGACCACAAAACACATACAGAGAGAATACTTAAAGTAAATGAATATGCTGACTGTCCTTATGGAATTAAATGTTTCCTACCTATTCTGTCTTAGGAGGTCTGGAAACCTCCTAAGCCTTGCCAGCAAAGTCGTTTCAAAAACAAGTAGTAGTATAGAGAGAACTAAACAAAAGTAGACAACTTGAGATGCTAGACCTGTGACCTAGAATCTAAATATAAAAACAAATAATAAAGCTGACAGCCATTTAAAATCATTTCATATCATACAATTTCTCTAATATAGTTTGGCTTTCACTACTGAATATTTTCTATGTGTAAAATACATAAAAATCTACCAGTTAAGATAGTAAAGTATTAGAAAGAAATAAAACATTATCCTAAAATGTGGTCTTAGTAGATTAAGGATGATGACTACAAGTTGAAAGGAGAGAACTGATCTGCCAAGTAGTACTCTGACCTTAGTATGTGTCTCTTGCAACACACACACACACACACACACACACACACTCACACTCACACAATATAATTACAAACTACAATCAGTGACTTATGTGAAGTCACTCAATAAAGTATACATGAGAAAAGTGCATATACTTTAGAAAAAAGTTAATTCAAAGGATCTTAACCTAATTTATGTTTTAAAGTACAAGGTTTGGATTGAAAGGCTAGAAAAGTGAACTGAACCAGTAAGAAGCCAACGGTACTCACATAGAATATACAGGTACTATCAGCATCTTAAATCACATAGCACTTAGGTTACTTGACCATGACTCAATTCATCTTGTTCTACTCTAGATTACATAACAAATCCACTTCAAAATTAACAGTAACAAAAATTCCAAATGGATGAAATTAATACAAATAAGTACTTAACAATAGCTATTTTAGCATGGTACATTGACAGATGCTTTTGTAAATGTCATAAAACATCTTACATTCTCCAGCAGTGATAAGAAACAGGTAAACCATATAGCTTTACTATACTCCAGCCCTACAAGACAAATTACATTTCAAAAGATAAACTACTTCCTGAACTACTCAATCATAACTAAAGGATTGAGTACAACTGTCTATCTGTTTTCAAATGATCTTGTCCAAAAAGCTTATGGATAAGTAAATGATTATACCTAAAAGACTTTCTTACTGTAATTAGTCATCTAAATTTCCAACTTCCTTTATCTTTATATTGCTTACTTATGTAGAACATACTAGAAAGTTCAAAATCAGATAGCTAATTGGTCCTTAGCGCAATCTCTAAATTTAATCACAGAAAAATGACCTCTGGATTTAGGAGTTTGTGTCTGAAGGCCTCTTACTCCACCAGAATACATTATTTTCCACTTACATAAGTTTATGATTGTGCTTTAACTCATTTAAGACATTTTAACACAGAGAATATTGATGGTATGATGATGGAACATCACTCTGGATTGAGAAGTGACAAAAACGAGGCTTGCAGCAAATAAGCTGCTGCACACAGGGGTGCTAAGTGCAATGAGGTGCATCTCAATGCCCTCTGACTTTTGACATTTCAGTATCACATGTCACACAAGTCCACTTCATTCTCACAATCATCATTTGTAAAATAGAAAAGCTATAAATAAATGACCCAGAGCTTCTAGTAAAAGCCTCACCCATAAGTGAGCATGCCTCTCCAGCCTGGGCACACTCCAGAGGCACTGCTTCTCTACTCAGTTATCACTCTCAATTACTCTAACTATCACACAAAAGGATCACCTCATGATTACTTATTAGCAAAAGGGAAATCATCATATTCTGGCTGACCAATATTCTGGCTGACCTGTATTAAGAAAATATTCTTACTCTGACATTCAGTTATACACTTTAAAATATATAACAATTTATACTTAGGGTGTAAAAACATCCATCTTTCATCATGTTTCAAAGGTCATTTGTAGTACACTGAGACAAACACAAGCACTTTCTACCTTACCTCCGTCCCCATCATCTGATCCTCTGAAACTAGGATCTTTTAACATGTCAAGCTCAGCTAGCATTCGCACATACAGCGCATTCTGCCTAAAGGAAGGATAAAATCTTTCATCTCGTAGCATCAATTCATATACCTGTTAAAATAATTTAGGTATTCAAAAATTAATGCACATTAATTAATGCTTTTATTACATAAAGTATTGCAAAAGCTTTACTGATGTTTTTCTACAATGTATCTTTATTTTAAAAGTGTCAACAATTAGATAGCATAGCAACTAATGATATAATATTCTGTACTTTCCAATAACTAAAAGGGCCCTACCTTAATATAAGTTATGTGAAATTTCACCATCTTTATGCTCTAGGAAGAAGTACTTTCCAAGAAGCAAATACATATTTTGAAGACTTATATTAATATGAGGTTTTTGAGGCATGTGTGTATGTGTACATACATACACATACATACACACACACACACACACACACACACAAACACACACACATATATCTAATTACTGAATTCTAAGATTACTCACTATCTGGCTCTTTAGACTCAAACAAAGCAACTGAAAATAAAGATTGTTCTCATTGGCCATTTAAGGAAATAAAAAAGTCATCTACATTTCTGTAATTAAGTTACTACTACCTTAACATCATTTTAGTAACTATTCTACTTTTCAAGAGAACCTGTATGCAAACAGAAATATTTTTTTCAAGAAACAAACTATTAGTACCTTTCTTTGAATGTCATCAAAGATTTCTGGAGTTGGATCTTCATGATTCAAAGTATCTGCTAATTTTGCTACTAAATAGTCATCAACAAAAACTCTTGGAGATGCCTAAAGGAGAAAAAAATGTTCTTTGTAATTTCTAAATGTAAGCACGAATAGGAGTTAATAACAGAATTGTATCATTTTAATGTAACCAGCAGATCAGAATTACTAGGTTCTAAACGACATTTCAATGTTTAAGAAAGCAAAAGACAGCTATAGCGTTTTGTCCATTCTGTAGATTGCAGGAAACTGACAAAGAGTTTTTTCTTTTTTAAGAGTTATTTACTTTAAATGTCTAGGTATTCTTTTGTTCTATGTATAACAGATGTTCCTGGTGTCCAAAGAGTGCAAAAGAGGGTGATGTACTCCTTGAAACTGGACTTAGAGGAAGTTGTAGGGCGCCTTGTGGGTTCTGTGGAGAGCTCCAGGTTCCCTGGAAAGCAGCCATTGCTGCTACATCCTAAGCCATCTCTCCAGCCCTCACAGGCAGATTTAATTCTTGATTTTTATTGAGCAAATTTCCTCTTACTAGGCCTTACTCCCTAACTGGAAAAATGGAGATAATTCTATATAACGTTATTCAAGATCCCTTATTAAGGATTAATAAGGATTTACTTAAGACATACTGGTAGAGTTTAACACACAGGATACACTGTCATCAGGACTTAAATCAATCAAGAATGTAAGAAACATGACTCACTTATTTGACACCAGGTAACCTTTCTGAATGATTACTGTTACCTGAAATTTGCTTTAGTTACCAACATTCCACCAAGTTCCAATGTGATATGGGAACAAACTAAATCTGAAAGACGAATCTGTTACTAGAACTTTTATTTCAAAACATACATTACAAATGAAAATAAAAAATCTTGTCTTTCTTTTTATATGGTATTGGATGTGAACTGAAGGCCTGTGAAAGCTAGACTGGAGCTGTATGCTAAGGTCCATCTGCAGCTCTTTTCTGCTTGCTTTCATATATTTTACCTCTGTATCCTCATTGCCATCCATCATGTCCTTGAATCTAAAGTGACTACCAATCTAGATTTACTTAGTATTTCCATGAACTTGGACATACTTATTTGAATTAATAAAAATTGGATTCCTCTATTGAGCAATGAGAATAAAAATACACAGGAAGATTATCCTTAGGATTAAGCAAGAAAAGGTGACTGAAGCCATCACGCCCAGTATAATAAGTATCACACAAATTATTATGAATGATATAGCCAAAGATAGAACATGGTGGCCATAATGAACCCTTACCTTTTCAGATAAATACTGTTCATAAATTCCAACAGCTGCTGCTCTTAAAAGACCTTTGGTTTGGTTGGTCTGCTGTTTGCCATCTCTCTGACGACTTGATAGAACCTCCAGCTGCTGCTGGGCTGTTACCCGGTACCCTTCCACTGTCATCCAAAAGAAGAGATGTGCTTGGCCTCCAGTTTGCTGCATATAATCTAACACACAGAGGCCATGGCAAGACAGTTACTAATAGCATAGTTTCAGGTTCATGTTACTGCATGACAAATATGAAGGGTACAATTTCAAATATCCTGAACTCTGCATATCACATATTGAAGTGAAGCAGAGAAAGCCCATGTGTCCTCAAGCCTACACAAAGAAATTCAGGCAACTAAGAAAGGCTGAGATTGGGAGAAATAGTCTTCCCTGAGGAAGAGCACATCAACTGGTCAACCAATACCAAATGGTCAGCCCTGCAAACGCCTGCAAGTAACACTGTACAAACAGAACAGGTTGTATAATATATACACTAAGGAATATATATTATACATATATATGTATGTAACAACAGTTAAAGAAAAAGGAGGTCACTGATTTGAAGAGCAAGGTAGGGCACATGAGAAGGTTTAGAAAGAGTAAAATGGTAGAACTACATTAATCTCAAAAAATAAAAGAAACAAAAGAAAAAAATTTAGTAAGTCTCTAATGTCAAAAGGTAATGTTAAAATGTAATTGTAAATTGGTTAAGCTAAATAATAGTCAAATAGGAAACAGAAGAATTTTTTTTTCTGTTTGTTTTTGAGAAAAAAAAATCTCACTAGTAATCCACGCTGGCTTGCAACCCCTAGATCTTTCTGCTTAATCTCTGTAAGTATAAGCACAAAGCACTATGCTCAACATAAAGTTTTTAGTATTATGCCTTGATGAAAAAATTTCTAGTGAACATGCTTCATGAGACTTTACATTATTACTTCACTAACATTCAATATCTAATCTGAATAAAAATTAGTAATAACATGAAATTTTCTAGATATATTAAAATTAAGATTAGCACTGTATGAAACCACATATACTTTGATCAAACAAAAGATGACTCAAGGATTTTTACGTGAAACGCCTACCATATAAAAATAATTTTAATGTGATATTAAAAAAATAAGTACTATAAAATCAGCATAAAACAAATCTCTCATTCTCAAATAAATGTAATTTTACATATTGTATGTTCGCAATAAAGTTATATTCTTGTTTGTTTGTTTTGAGACAGGAATTCATGTAGCTCAGGCTGGCCATGGAATGCTATATACCTGACAACCTTATTCTCCTAATGTTTCTGCTTCCATTTACCAAGTACTGGGCCAATAAAGTAATGTTTCTCAATGAATTTTAAAGTATACTAGAATCTTCTATGATTTATGTTAAAAATAGTTTGCCAAATGTTCATTAGTTATGAAAAGAATTTTTATTTCCAAACAAATATCTACCTCCATAGATTCTAAAGAAAAAGAAAAAATGAGCTCAAATTGGAATGCAAAATAATCATCCAATGGCCCAGTCGGTCATCAGTGGGAGGAGAGGCCCTTGGTCCTGTGAAGGTTCTATGGCCCAGTGTAGGGGAATGCCAGGGCCAGGAAATGGGAGAGGGTGGGTTGGTGAGCAAGGGGTGGGGGAGGGAACAAGGTTTTTTTCTTTCTTTTTCTTTTTTTTTTTTCCAGAGGGGAACTGGGAAAAGAGCTATCATTTGAAATGTAAATAAAGAAAATATCTAATAAAAAAAATCATCTTCTATGAGGTCACCCAGACCAAGAAAAAAAATCATCCAAAATTCATTTTAAATTATTGAACTACATCCAAGGTAGCAGAACAGGAAGCCAACTCCATGATGAAGTCCTGGCAGGGCCTGACAGAACTCTAAAGGAAGCCTGAGTAAAGCCCTGGGAGAGGGAACTAGCTAAAATGTAAGACGGGACAGTCACTGAAAAAAAAAGTATGGTAGGCCTTAAAAAAATAGTACACAAACTTAATATGACTCCATTTATTGTTACATACCTAACAGGGATGAAAGAAGTACCTTAAAAAGCTACTTCCACATCTATATACACTGCAACCTGACTCATACTAACTAAACTACAGAAGCAACCCAAGATTCCTGTGAGGATATGTGGACATGCAAAGGGTACTGGGGGGCCGGGGAGGTGAGCACACATGTGTTTATGTATGTGACAGACTTTGAAAGGAGAAAAATTCTACATATGCTACAGACATGGAAGAATCTAGAGGATATGCTAAGAAGTTAAACAGTCAGTTTCATAAGAAGGAAGTCTGCCTTATAACAGAAGAACCAGAAAAGAAAGAGAGACAGACACAGGATGCTTGTACCTCAACAATACATTTAGTATCACTGAACTATACACTTAAAACTATTAAGTTTTGAAGTTTTTGTGTTATTTGTATTTTTACCATAAGTTTAAAATCCAAAAAAATTAAGTGCCCCTATTATTTAAATAAAGTTTTACCTACCCATAAAAAATTGTAGTGCAACGTTGTCTACAAGAATGCTGTCCAAGGGGACTGTACAAAGTTTCCCAAAGTTTGCTGCTAGCTTCACAGTATTTATTTCCTACAAACACAAGTGAATACAAGCAAGGACTTCAGTCATCAATCATTAGGATAGGATGTTTATATGAATATAAGAAAATGCAATATTCTATCAAAATGTGACAAAAACAAGGATTTCCCCTTTGTGTATGATGGTTCCCAGTAAAATACTCTCCTCAGTAGCTCTAAATGACTATTCATTTTAAGACATAGCTAGCAAATAATCATTTAAAATATAACAAACATTCATTTTCACCTATAAAAAAATAATCTATTATCACTGTATTTTCATGTATTCTCTATTTCTACATATTTCCAAATAAAACAAATATTACAGGAAGTAAAAGCAAAAAACTATGTTTGAATGTTTCATGTATCCAAAAATCCATAATGAACCTCATTAACTTTTCATTTTAATTAGCATTTATCTAATAGGAAGAAATATATCCAAAAAGCAATATTGCTTTTTATAGAGTAAAACTTATTACTATTAAACTATATACTTCTTTCAAACTATAAACAGTAAAATATAGTCAAAGCAATACAATAAGATTGCTACCCACAAAGAAGTAGAGAAAAGGCTCAAAATGGAAAGAGCATTTAGTGCCAGGCACTACCCTGGATGCATTCCACATATTACTTCATTTAAGCTGTACAGCCATCCTGTTGGTTACTATCAACCTGAGTTTACAGACAAGGAAAACAAACACCAGAACGGTTAGTTATGGTCTAAACTGATTATGCATGTGGGAGGGCCCAGCCCACTGTGGGCAGTGAGATCACTAGACACTAAACGGCTTGAGTCTGTGCTGAATTAAGAAACTAGCATTGTGAGCCACAGAGCAAGTCAGTAAGCAGTATCCTTTCATGGTTTCCACTCCAATTCCTACCCTGACTTCTCTTCATTATGGACTGTGAACTAAAAGTGTAAGATAAAATCTTTCCTTCTCTAAGTTGTTTTTGATCAGTGTTATCCCAATAAAGAAAGGCAAGCAAGAACACATATGAAAGTGCATGCTGACCATCAATACACATTCATCTCTAGTCATCTCCAATTGGCTTCAGATTTTGTTCATACCAACTTACTAAAACATTGTGAGCTAGCAGTAGACCAATATAATATGCTATACCATTACCTGCTAGGACAATTTGCACATCAGATGTTGGTAGTGCATGGACAGATGCTATACCGACTACCTTATCACTCCCTATATGCTCATAAGCAGACTCAGAAACCTCTGTTGCTTCTAACAGAGCAACAATCTTTGGATGTTTTGTACTTATTTTTGTCCTGATTCACCAAGTGTTTCTGAAACAGCTGTCAAATTCATCTTATCTCCACATAAATTTCACTAATTATTGCTTAAAGCAAACCTTATTCTTGACAACTTTAACAAACCCCATCCTATAAAACTGAGACCTCTTTCCATAGCTTAACAGAGATCAGCACAGCCCCAAAGAACTGCAGAGAGGAACCTTTCAATTGAAGCCGTGTTAAAATCAATTTTCCTGAATACTTTAGAAAGTGTAATATTATATCATAAAAAGTTATTGTTTGGAGGCTAAAAATACACTCAGTTGGCAAAGTGCTTGTTGTTCAAGTTTGAAGATCTGAGTTCAGATTCTCAGACGTTATACAAAAAGCCAGGCACAGAGGTTTGTTTCTATATCCCAAGTACTGAAGGATGATACAGGAGAGACATGTTATTCTCAGAGCACAGTGGCCAGCTACTGTAGTTCTCAGGTGAGCTCCAGATTCAGTGAAAGTTCCTATCTCAAAATAAGGTGGAAAACAACCAAGGAAGACACTTCTACTACAAATGCACACACACACTCAAACACACACATGCATGTGCCCCTTTTAGGTCCTATTGTAAATAGCTCCATTAATTAATATCCTATGTTTTGCCACAAACTAGACATTTTAATCACAATGAAGTATTTACAGCTTGGCATTATTTTACAAGTATGTTACACTTACTTTGCCTGACTGTAATCGCTGTATTCTTGAGTCACATACTTTCTTTACAAATAATAAGCTATTTATTTGATTTTTGATAGTGTTAATATCTGAAAGAAAAAAAATTTATTATAAGCTAAAAATGGTTGAGGTATTTCAGAAATACTTTCAATATATTTATTGTAATTCAACAAAATAATCAATATAGCAATTTGCTTCAATAAAAAACAATATAATTATTTCATGAAATTATTTAATTTAATCACACCTATTATCAGTATATTAGGGAAAACTGCAATACAATCACCATCACATTTAGAAAACAATGTTTTTACTCTAAGAACATGTTAATATAGCAAGGAATGCTTAATTTGAACATTAAAAAATAGATGCTTATGATTCCATTTAATGTAAATTAAAAGTTTTATGAAGAGAGTCACTTACCATCACCAGCTGTATCTAAAGATCTAAGGTACTGTAGCTCTTCTGCTGCCTTATCTCTGACTGCTTCTAACTCTCCAATATTGTCACTTAATTTAATAATGTTCATAAAGGCCTCATAGTTGCAATTTGAATCGCGGATCTGAAAATAAAGTTTTAAAGAATGGGTAGGCAAGGGATTGCTTACTAAGAGAAAAATTCAATATGAAACCACGGGCATGTACCACTCACTACAAAAAAGTGTGTATACCAAAAGAAAAAAGCAGAGTGTAAGCGCTTACATTAAAATGGCTCACACACTATAAACAAAACGGAAGCCACACATAGTATATACTGAAAAGCACAGAACCATGCTCAGAATGATTGATGACAGCAAGGAAATGGAGGTGGCTGAAGCTGAATCAAAAGGACTTCAAAGCCAGAGGATGAGATCAACAGGAACAGAGTAAAAGTTCTTTAGTATTGTAAGGGGTTGAGCTCGCATTATGAAAGAAATGAAGTCAACTAGCATTATACTTGTCTGTATTCTTACTCTGTCTTGTACTCTTGCTATTCTTTTTTTTGTTTTGTTTTGTTTGTTTGTTTTTTTCGAGACAGGGTTTCTCTGTGTAGCCTTGGCCATCCTGGAACTCACTCTGTACACCAGGCTGGCCTCGAACTCAGAAATCCACCTGCCTCTGCCTCCCAAGTTAAAGGCATGCGCCACCACCGCCCGGCGCTATTCTTTTTTTTTTTTTTTTTTTTTTTTCTATTTCCATTACTTCCCCCTTTAAAAAAAAAAAAAAAAGACTGCCTTGGTGGTATGGGGGAAACTTCCCGGGATACCCAATATGTGTAGGTCTACTCGCTCCAGAAAGGGAACCCCATGGCAAACCAAAGTCAAACAAACCGATGAATTATTATTGGGACTACTAATGGGGATGTGGACAAAGAGTTTCTTACATGGGACAGGCATGATTTAAAAGCAGCTACATAACTGAATAACCTACCCCAAATGGGTAATGACTTAGAAGAGCTGCAGGTCTTAAAGGTAGCTCTGTAAGTTTACGAAGTTTCATGGCCTGGGCTGGTATTCTAGTTTCTTGGCCTAAGCTGGGATCAGTAGTCTTAGTAAATAATTCATTGTTCATTTGATGCAATTATTACTTTGGTCTGTCATGCGTTCCCTTTCTAAAGTAAGGAGACATATGTCTTGGGTGTCCCAGGAAAAGTTTCCCATACAGCACCAAGGCATTTTTATTATTATTATTATTAAAAGGTAGACGTAATAGAAATATAAAAATAAGAAAAATACCAAGAGTACAAGCTAGAGTAAGAATACAGATAGGATGAGTATTCACTTATGAACATATGAGGGAAGACCTCCCTAGAACAGGCACATTCAGCAACTACAAGGGAGGATTATGTTAGACTTAATCGTGGCTTTGTTATCCCATGGTGAGTAACTGAGCGTTTAATATCTACACAATAATCTCTATTTTAATCACTGATAAAACACTTTCAACTAGGCAAACAACACAGCTATGGAAAGGTAGCAAAATGTCTGTGACTCTCAGCAGAAGGCCAAAGAACTGGAGGCTGCAAAAGTTCAGAACCACAAAAACAGACACAGTCATGATACTAAGGCTTGCTTTTCATTAGAAACAAGGAAAGCAAGACCAACTTATTTTTCCAATCAAATACCTTTAAAAGTACTAATATAAAACAGTCAAGCACTCTATAGAAAACAGAAATATTATTGAACCTTATAACAAACATAATTTCCAATAAGCAAAGGTTCAGTGAGTTTGATGCCAGTGTTGCCATCAAGCTTAAAAATTATACAACTCCTACAAGAAATTGTTCAGATAAAAGAAAAGAACAAATTTAAAATTATGAGAAAAAAATGTGGATCATTAGAAATGATACATGTAGACTCGTACTCAGAAGTCTTATTTTTCCTTAGTATTTTTTAAAGAAACTATGATATAAAAAAAACCTAAATTACACTACTATTGAATAAATTATCTGTGACATGAGCCCACAGAACAAGGAATTGATACGACCCTGTTGGCAAGACTCAGATTGGATATGAGACAGTGAAGCACTGTTCTTATGCATATGCTGTTGAAGCAGCTCATTCTATTTTTCATAACAACCACTAAAATTGTAATAGTTACAAAAGGAAGAAAAATTAGCTGAAAATCCATCTGACCTACTAAAATTAAATACTAAATATTATACAATTAGCTTAAAAAAAAATGAAGCCTAAAGACCAGAGTATTAAAAGCATAAGCCTCATACTTTGAGACCAGCAAGACAGGTCCTAAACATTTCAGATGGATAATATGTAATATGTAGGAGCATTGTTAAAATTATCTGTAGATAACACAGGCAGTAAAAGCCATGACTTTAAAATAAATAGTAACAATACCATAATGGCAAGGAAGGTACTAGAAAATGAAAAGACTAATGAAAAAAATTCCTATTATTTCATATACTGTTAATCACTTAGATCTTCAGACAATATTTTTACTGCTAAAAACCCATTTTAAATACTCAAATACAAGTCACAATATTAAAAGGTGCTTACCATCCATATGACATATTGATTAATATAATCAGGATCACTGAGTTGATTTATTAATGGAAGAAGAATTCCTCGTGCAAGGATTTCCTAAAATTAAATTTAAAAATACACAGCTGAATTTAGCATTTTCTCAATCTAACAGTGGTTTCCTGAAACAACAGTAACAGCTCTAACACAAATGGAACATGGAATCACTGCCGCCTTATACAAAGGTGAGCTACCAAGCTAGAGAGAGGGCTCGGTTGCTAACGGCTAGGCTCACAACCAAAATAGAAAAGGTGAGTAACTACCTCCACATCAAAATAAATTACATAAAATTACCCATATCAACTTCAACACTTCTCTATGGCAATTAGAAGGGAACTATTTTTAAAAACACAATAAAAGGACACCTCTGTTATATTAGTGTTTATGTGAATTTCTAAAAGACAAAATATAATAAAGGTGTTTATAGACTCAAGAACCTACATTAGATGAATTTAAAAATAAAAGGAGAAGATACACATCAACTTGAGATTATGTTTACTTGAAGTGATGAGATGGAACAAGCACTGTGTAGTATCAACAGTAGATAAATCTGCATAACTGGAACACAAGTGTCTCCTCTACCTAAGTACTTTCACAATAAATAAAACAAAAAAAATTGTGAGAAAAAAAATAATAAAGTCTACCCACATTGTCTACAGTCCTAGGCCTTGCAGTTTGTATTCCCTCCCTCTGAGAACCAATGATCCTATGAAGTGTGTCCTGAGCTTTCCAGCTGGGCTTTTTTCACTGGCAAGTTTAAAACACAGCTGTGCCTGTATTTCCAGAATCTGTCACTTAGAATTATTCTTATTTTACATCTTACATTTCTCTGACATAGTAGCACTGCCTAGGAACCTCCATGTATAAATGCAATTCCTCAACTAATCTAGTTATTTACTTATCTTCAAACATATTTACCCACTCCTTTAAGCTATTTAAGTTCAACATGGGCATTTATATACACAAATAGAAATGAAGACATAAGAATTTAGAACTGATACTACTAACATAGACTTTTAAAGAAGGCTTTAGTCATACTTTAATGCCTGTGATGTCTGAAATTATCAAAATTCATCCTTGAGAATACTCATAATGCTAACAATACAATATTTACATAACTAAGTAAAAGAATGATTCTCTTAAAAGACCATTTGCTTGTGTGTGTGTGTGTGTATGTGTGTGTGTACATATGAATACAGCAGTATTCTTTCTTTAAACAAATATTGTACAATACTACATGAGCAAATATTGTCACCAACAACCATTACCCCACACTGAGTTAGTGTTTTTAACAAGCAGTAATGTAGGCAGCAGTAACTTCTACATACTGTTACTGAGATTCTTTACAGTTCTAGATTAGGACCAAGTGATCCTTTCAAAGTGCGCTGTAACTTCTAACTTTTTATTTCTTTGTTTTACTCCTGAGACAGTGTCTCAGGTAACAGAAACTGGCCTCATCTTTTTATGTATCTAAGGATGACTTTGAACACCTAACCCCCCTGCCTCAGCCTCCTAATTTTGGGGATTATAGGCACAAGTCACTACACCAGGCTTTCTAATGTCTTTAAAAATATATTTATATATAAAATTCCTTTCCTCAAATTTTGTATCTGACCTACATGTTCAAAATTTAAAATGTATTTTATAAGGAAAAAAATTCAATCCCCAAAATCAATTTTCTAGTTACTTTTCAAAATGAAAAAGCAACAGATGGAAATAAATGTCATTTTATGTTTATTATTTAACATAATCAGTGAATCTGTCTTAGAAAATTACTCTGGTCTTCTAATTCTCCACATTAAATGTCTGGCTAGGCAGCGGTTTGTCACTGGATTATACTGTATCCCTATAGTCCCAGGGATACACAATAACATGCCTCTGGCTTGCAATTCTTGGTGTAAGACACACCCCCCCAACTTTTTCACACATTTTATTTCATGGTAGTTAGGGGGACACAACTCAGTACATGTGGTCAGAGGAAAACTTGAATGGCCTCCTCTTCCATTGTGTGGGTTCTGGAAACTGAACTCAGGTCATCAGGTTTGGTGAAGATAGATGCCTTTACCCACTGGGCCTTCTTGCTGGTCCAAGACCTCAAATTTCTAAAAGATTGCACCAAATGCCAATTTAAGTTACTGAATCCATGAATCCTTCAATGAATACACCACAGTGATAGAAAGAAGAAATCATTAAATAGCAATTACCTTGGACAATTACTGTATTTGTACAATCTATGTATCAACAAGAACAAATCCATACTGCAGAAAGACTTCTTTATTATTTAATCTAAACAAGATGTCTCTTGTGAAAGTCTGAATTTAAACAAAGAAAACTGATAAAGGGCTCTAAGTGAAATGAACAAAACTGACTTGTTGAAATCACTGTTATACTAAAGTAGGTTTGACCAAAAAGAATGAAATCTGTCCTAAGGCAATCTACAGCAAGACAAATATATTGACTATCTTTTAGTATATTTTTAAGCAATAATGTCACTTCATTCTTGGCTCTGCAATAGCATGTACATCACAACCACAAAGAGGACAAACAGGGCTTCATCTTTCATCACAAGAGAATCACTAGTTTGGTATGGGCTGACACACTGAGCTAACCACTAGACTCACAACAATATAGATACTGGCTGGTATAGATACTGGAACTAAGTTCCCAGTCCATTATGGAGAAAAACACCAAATTGTAAACACAAAAAACAATTTTTTTATTTTAAATACAGTAAATACTATGAGGGAAAAGAACTGGGCACTGCCTTGAGTACTGGGAAAAACTGAACTTGATCTAGCTAAGAGAGTAACAAAAGTCACTCTGAATGAGAATAGAGAAGCGTGAGACAACTGTCAGTGAGTGAAAAGAAACTGCTATTTCTGGGGTGGGGGAGAAAAATGGGTGTAACTACAATTGCCTGGTGACAGCTTTATCTTTACCCAACTCTAGTTAGTTACTTACAGTCTCTTCCAAATTAGACCTCAACCTGTTTTCATCACTGCAGCAAGCACTTTAGCAACAATACAAAAAAGGTGTTTGGCTAGAATGCCTCCACCCTCAATCTCTGATCAAATTTCTCATCCTCACTCTTGCTATCTGATCATCCTGGCCTACCTCTAGCAGGAATCCTAATGAGGGTGTGTAACCTGTGGCCACCCCTTATCTTTCTTCTGTCATAGTTAGCTTCAACTATCAACTTGATAAAAACTTAAGAGTCAATAGGAAAGCTCAACTGTAAAACTATCCAGATCAGATTGGCCTGTGGCCACATTTGTATGGTATTTCTTAACTGATGTGGGAAGACACAGCCATCATGGTGAGTGCCATCATTACACAGGTTGGCCTTACCTATAAAACTAAAGTGAGCTGGCATGCTGGCAAGGATGTGGGGTAAAGAGAACATTCACCCTGTGCTGGTGGGAGGGCAGACTTGTATAGTCACTATGTAAATCAGTATGGTGACTCCTCAGAAAGCTGGAAACATATCTACCTCATATCACTCTTGGACCCTACATCCTACTACAAAGATACTAGCTCATCTATGTTCATTGCTGCTCTATTCAAAATAGCCCAAAACAAAAGACTAGATACCCACCAATAGAAGAATGGATAGTAAAAAATATAATATTCAACCCACTGATCACCCCCCTATTCCTTGACTATAAATTTCCATTTCTCTTTCCCATACTCAGACTTAGTTGTAGTTCTATAATGAAGCTTTATTTTCCCCATTTGAACCATTGCTGAATATAATCCCTTTCTGGAACTTTGCTACACAAATCAGAGAGGATTCTTGTTACAGTAGAATGGAATTAGCATAGAGACACACAACTGGATAATATGCAGAGAGTGTGAGTCTTTGGCATACTTAGTCCTAAAAGTGGTATTTTTCACCAAACACTTCCTTTCACAGTTCAAGGAACTATGCAAAGGAGGAAGCAACAGGATTTTAAGAGCCAAAGGTGATGGATGACTTCAAGGAAACATTATTATCTAGCCACAACAGGACTCATATGATCTCAAAAACTGTGGCCACACACACAAAACCTGTACAGGTTCAAGACAGACAGGTTCCCAGCCCTGAGAAGGGGAAGGGGAAGCAGACACAGAGTCCCAACTGTAACCAAGAAGTTATCTATAACTGATCCTATTGGCAAAGAGAAAAATCTACTTTCTCCCATGGAGTATCACTGGGTATATCAACCACAATTCAGGCAAGGTCCCAGCCCAGGAGTAGCTGGCCAACACAAAACGAACCCAATGATATTTTGTGGATTTCATGTTTATTTTGTCTTACTATATTTCTGTTAGTGTGCTGTGAGATTTTTCTGTGTTTCTTGATTTCTGTTTTGTTTTGTTTTTGAGAGAGACACAAAAAAAGGATCATGAAGTAGGGTAGGTAGGAAGATGTCAGGGAGGAAACATGATAAGAATATATTGTATGGATACTTTTTCAATTTAAAAGGTCTATGTATTATAACCAAAGATTAAAGCACCTAACTCTAATGCAGTTCTCAAAAGTATTGGCCAATGACCTCGGAGAATTCAGCAAAAGGTCCCCAAGGTCATTTTTCCCATTCAAATACTAACCAGGCACAAACCTGCTTAGCTAATGAGATCAGACAAGACTGGTGAGCTCAGGGTAATATAGCCATAAATCCAAATGTTTTTTCATTTACTTTTTATTCTCAGTCTCTAACAAGCATATAGTAAGACTTTTAAAGGAACAAGGTGGCATTTCAGTGATCTATCAGCTAATGGAGTATATTTTTACATACTCATGGCTTAAAATTTCATTTTTGTATTTTATAACATATATATAGTATAGATGAAGAATCACATTTTAAAAAGTTCATTGATACTTCAATAATTATGATGTTTTACTGATCTTGCGGCCAAAGATTTTGAGAACTACTTCGCTAAGTTCCTTTATGTCATTATTTGGTATGAATTTAGGCTTACCCTGACAAAGTATCGCATGATCTTGCTCTGGAAATCTCCAGGAGGTAGCAATAAATATAATAAAACCTCACACAAATCCCTTAGGAATCCTAAAAACAGAAAAAGTAGCTATAATGACATTAGAAAATCTAGAGTATCTATTCTTAATATAAAAAACATTTTTAAGATGGTTCTTGTTTCTAACAGCTTCTTTGCTACTTACACATGTGTTCACTAAATTGTCTTCACTGTTCTCCAAATATGACTGTGCATTAATCAAAGTCCTATCAGTTTGAATCAGTCTTATTAATCATGACAAAACTTAATGACAAAATTGTTTTTCTCTAAGACAGTTTTAAGGGCACAATGTACTTTTCACTTCTATTATGTATTAATTTTCCTTGCATACTTATAAGTTATCTGTGCATGTAAAGATAACCTAGTAATTATTTCAGGAAAACAGCACTTCTACAATTTCAGCATGTAAAAACAATGTATCCATAAACTCTACTAGTATACTGGTTTAAGAAACCTCACCTCACATGCACACTTCATACCACTGCATGTGCTTGTAACTTAACTACTACTTCACACAATTTTTATGAACTGGCAGTAAAACTGAACTTAATAACAAGTATAAACAGGAAAAAATAGAAAAAACAAGAAAGAATAAAATAAGTAAAGGCAAGAAAAGTTAAGCATATTCTCAAAACTGAAGAAAATCCTTTCCAGAACTACTAACTCTTCCTTATTGTTGTTCCCACATGGAAATTTCCTGGGAAACAATTCAACAGCTAATCCCATTGGTAAGAATACATGCCAAGTAGGAAACACCTAATCGTGAGACTAAACTGAAATTAAAAATAAAATCTCTACAAAAATTTGCCTAACTTCTCATCAAGAGGAAATTCTATTTGAAGATTAAGAAACACTTATTCCAGCATCTAGTCAAATAAGTAAAATAGCATATAACAATCTAAACATTTTATTTGAAATTAATTAGAAATGATATTAGGATAACAGGTGTACTCTTAGGGTAGAGATGATAAATTGAAATTACTATTGTTCTTAAAATATGAGTGTTCAGTTATTTAAAGATAACCTTCAGGATGGGAAGAGAATGCAGAAGCTACCTGAAAGAATTACAATAAAACAGTGTTTTCTATACAAAGGTATCCTGTGTAAGAAAAATGCCACCTTGGAATTGCTCTATCCTATGACTGGAATCAAAAGGGTTGTAATAAAAGTAAAACCTTCTTCATCTTTGGGAGAAGTGCACACTAGATCCCGGCAAACATCCTTCTCCATTTCAACTTCAACTTCAAAAAAGGTTTCTACCAGATCCTCTGCTGTACCTAGAACAACAAGAAATAACTGAGAATACACAAAGAAATAAGAGATTTTTAAATCCTGACTTTCAAATGAAATAAAGTCAGTACCTTTTACTTGATCATCTTTCTCTGTTACTCTCTGTTGGGCCTTTCTGAATACTCGTAGGTGAGTGCCAAAATCATCTACAATGCGTGTAGTAAAATAAGGCTGCCAATCTATTTCTTTTGACCTTGTAGAAAAAAAAAAAAAACATTAAACATGCACTGAAAGCAAGCAGCACCTAAAGGATCTCAAATCAGAGGTGAGTCTAGGGACATGCACTGAAAGCAAGCAGCACCTAAAGGATCTCAAATCAGAGGTGAGTCTAGGGATTCACATTGAACCAAAGACCTGTGTTGGTTACACAATAACAATCTGGTTTTAAGAACCATTTAAGTCACAGTTTATGTGAGCAACTTTCAGTTTTATAATGTACAGTGTACTTACTACAGGCTATAAGGTAAATTACTGCATAAAAGGTTCCATCTAAAATGTTTGGAAGAAAAAATATTATACTATTTCATATTTGTTTTTGTTTGTAGGACAATGTCATTTATTACTTAATTTTTCAAATGCCAAAATTAAAAGGCATTTTAAACCCATCTCAATTCATTAAAATATCTGACATTTAAATTAATAAAAACCATCAAATAATGCTATTATTTAATATAGATGATTCAATGCTACTCTAGATTTCCATTTCTCAAAATAGAAATAAAAGGGTGAAAACAGTACACTCTATTTGACTTTCTTAAAATTACATGCAAATCTAACAGAAATTTGATCTACAAAGAATTTCCTACACTAAGAAAAACAACCACACTATTGTTTTTCATTTATACTAGGAGAATACACTAAAAATGTTTAATATCTGTCTTGACAAAAGCAGAAAAGTTAAATAATGAAGTACTTTATAAAATGGTGCATGATAAATATGTAAGGAATGAAATGATTATGAATAGAAACCACTCAACTACACATTCCCAACACAGCTTCCTATGAGACTCTTAATATCAATCACTCTATAAAGTTACAACCAATGCCACATCTCTTTGTTCACACTGTTTACAATACTACTCCCAACAATACTTACTGTAGTAAAAGTATGTGGGTTATTGTGCACGGAGTCTAACAACTAATACTTCCATCTCGTCATTGCTTATGAGGTAACACTCCTTACACTTAAAAGCATATGTCACCAAAAAAGTAAAAAGGGAAAACAATATACCCTAACCTAAACAAACAAGTACATATGCCCCCAGCAACTTATCTGCTTTGACAAAATGGCTGCAAAAATAAGAAAATCAGCCACCCTTGAAACAAGGCGACAGTATTTTTCTTTAGCACAAGGCCAAAAGTATTACACATTATTTTCTTCAAGTGCAAGTTCTGTGTGCCCTCCTCTCTGTGTCTAGTCTAACCAACTTACACCTCAGCATCTCGCTGTTTCTAGGTCTCCCACGCCTAACTTTCTAAATACAGATATACAAAAAAAATAATACAAAATGAAAGCTTTACAAGCTCTGTAACACACACACCATATTGTTATGGTCACACATAAATATATTCTCTCCAATCTTGCATACCTAAACCCTTGCTAATCTTCAACAGTTTTCCTCACTGTCAGCTCTGCAATTCTCAAGCTTAAATGGACTAACTCTTCTAATGTGTCTAGGTGCCACTGAGCAAGCAAGCCCCTCTCCACTCTCTACATATTTCCCTTTGCTCTCCCATGTTTACTTCAAAAGTCCAATTTCAGCATCACACAGAGCTATCTAAAATGGCAATCCTTTATGTATGGTTCGCTTCACTGACTCGTATACACACCACTACTGCCACAAATTAGGTCAGGTTCTCTAGTTACATGTCCTGTTATCACCACACTTTACACTTCTTATTGTACAACTCATAATTAGATATTTTGACTGTTAAAACAAAAACAAATCTCAGGAAAGCAGATTTTCTTTTAATGTCTCTCTATCTACAGTTGTATTCCTCAGTGACTAAATAACATGCTCAGCATCGGTCCAAAATACATGACTTACTGATAGCTCTCTCAGAGCCAAAACACTGTTAATGGGTGCCTGAAGAATAGACGCATGTAACACATAACTACCTGCTTCTTTATTCTTGGTGGTTTAAACAGCACATATACTGAAAAGCTTTCTGTTCACAAGCTACATGTCTTTAAAAGGCAATGAATGTCACTAATCTGTGGGCTGAGATTGCAATGATTAATCACTTTGCTTGTTCCATCAACTCTAGGCAGTGTATAGCCCCTTACTAGTAAAATATAACACCACAACTAATTATTTCTAGAAAACTATTAGACTGGCACATATATCCTTGATGAAAACTCATCAGTTCACTGGCTATGAAATTATGCATATCAGAGAAATCCCAGAATCTATCTTCTCTAAGAATACTTATAGATTTGTAAGTATAATCATACCAACCTAACAATAGCCCTATTGACCAAAATGGCTATTTAATGCACTGTAACACCACATAAGGAACCCAAGGGTTCCACATAAGAAATCTACACTGGGTTCCAATATGTGTGGATGCCAAAGTTCTGAGTTTTCCAAAGGACTTAGATCTCCACATACAATGAGCACAGTCCTTACATGAACACACAAAAAGCAGCACTACCCTTTTAAGGATTGATATGAAGAGCAAGAGTGGAAAGCCTTAATTATGTTCTAATAAAAACAATAAATGAAACCTTAGGTTAAAATATATCTGTCAAGGTACATGGTAGGAAGTATAAAAAAACTGAACATAGGATGTTAAGCATTTCAATAAACACGAGTCTTACTAAAATTTAGTGAAACATTCAGTCTCAACATTTATATTCACAAATGGAAATTCAATAAAAATATAATTTTTGAATATTCACCATTCTATCAGATACAAGGCAAAATACTGCATATTAGTTTCAAAAACACTTCCCAAACACAAGTGGAAACAAATAAATTTCCTTTCAAAGAGGGTCAAGTGTGGTGATGCACTCCTGCTGTTAAAATAAATTAAAATGCAACCTAAAAGAGACATCTGTCTTACACCCTCTTTCTCCAAAGCTTGGGAATCATCAAAGAGGGAGCAAAGCAATCATAAAGAAAGGGAAATCAAGAAGAAAGGGAAGGTCTGCAGCAACAGTATTTGCCAGGCATGACAAAGTCGCAGCACACTGGACCCAGCGCAGCAGGAGCTGCACACATAGGACCTGCCAAGATCAAGCCAGCCACAATTTTGTTTTTAACTTTACAAGAAAGAAAGTCATCTTGGATATCTTTATTACTAATTATTATGTCTTATTGCCTATCTATGGCTATAAAGCAAAATACATAATTTATAAAATGCCATTTTTTCTTTAAATATTTGTAATTAACTATAGTCAGCCATAAACTGAAAATCCAAAAATCACTGCTAATAGTTGCTGTACTTATTATGTCATTGTCATATATATTTACAAAAGTAGGTAAAATGAAACAGCATATACTACATTGCTACATTTCATATATACTTAATGTTTCTTAAAAGACTTAATGGCAGAGCAGGAGAGACAGCTCAGTAGTTCATAGCACTGACTGCTCTTTTGGAGGACCAGAGTTCAATTCCTAGCACCTACAGGGCAGCTCCCAATGGTCTGGAATTCCAGTTTTAAGTAGACTTGATACTCTCTTTTAGCCTCGCTAGGCACCAAGCACATGGTATATATACATAAATTCAGGCAAAATACCCTTAAATATAAAACAATAATTTAAAAAAAATTTAAGCAATGACAAAGGTGTAAACTTCCTTTCTAATGAGACACATAAAAAGTATTTTACTGAATGCCCTTCACCTTTGTCACCACCAGGCAATTTTACCAGAAGACTCCAAAGACTGAGAGAAGTACAGACAAATAAGCATTAACTCCCTGAATGGAGACAGGCTCTCTAGGTCTACCTTGCTATTCTGCTGTACTGGAACTTGCTAGGTAGACCAGACTGGCCTTGAACTCACAGAAATCCCCCTGCCTCTGCCTCCTGAGTACTGGGATTATAGATGTGCACTACCATGCCCCATGGGAAAGTTTGGTCAATAATAAAGTACAAGCAACCTTATTTTAAAACAGAGGAAGGGTATGCCTAGGCATCTCCTTAGTGTTGATATACAATAGCTAGTAAGCCTATGAGAAGAGATTCAATGATAGCTTTCAGAGAAATGCCAAGCAAAACCAAAATGCAATGCTATCTCACTCCTACTAGGGAGCTATAATCAAAACTGATGGGCATACAACTGTCAACAAAGAGAGAAAAATATTAAGTTTCACACACTGCTAATAAGAATGTAACACAATGCAAACACTTCTAATAAATTTGTATTTACTCAAGATATTAAATATAACTGAGGTATTAAATATAATTTAGATATATGCCCAAGAGAAATAAAAATAACTATTCATGTAAATAATGGGATCATTATATTCTATAAGTCTACTTTTCTACTTATCTTTTAGTTAAAATTTCCCTTTCATTTGGAAGTTGTTTTCTTGTTGTAATACAACATATTTGAAGTTTTTTCTATGTAACTATAAGTCCAACTTACCTAGTAGCAAACTGAATTAGTGCATTTTGAAGAGTTTGCCTAATTTCAAGAAGAAATGATTCATCATCGCTTAATGTATAATACCAGTACTGGACATAATCCCTCAAGGAAAACTGGATAACCTAAAACAAAACATTACAAAAAAACAAGTTTTTAGGATTTAAAAACTAACAGAAGCAAAAGGAAATGAAAATTAAGACTTATATTCTTCTATACATCTTAAATTGTGATAATAAATTCCTATCTTCATTATAAAAATGTCATATTAAAAGCCATTATAAAAAATGTTTTGAAACCCCAACCCATTCACTTCTAATTTTTAAGCAAATTAAAACATTATCTAAAGACTACCTACATTCAGAGAGTTTGAAAAGATTCTGGAGTTTGGAAAACATTTTCAGACCTGGAATATGCTGAAGAGTTCAACTCAGTTCAAATGGATGAGATGTAAATAATGCTAACAGGCATTAATAGAAACAAGTGTTTTGAAGATGCCCTCATCAGATGCATTGTAATCTAATTACAAAAACTAACTTAATTCTATTAATACCTTTAATGCAAACCAGTGCCATTAGTCCATAAGATCAAGATTATGATTTCTGTCATGTAAGTTAATGATGGGTTCATTTATAAAAATTAAAAGTTTAAACTATAGATTATTTAAAGTGATTACATAATCAAAACATCATCAAAAATATCTGTGAGGGGATATCATTATCTAATTCTAATTTACATTTTAACCAAATAAGAGATAGCAATTTTAAGGAATAAAAATAACTCAAAAGTTTAATTTACCTAACCAAGGTAAATTAAATTGTTTAAGACTGACACATTAATATTTTAAATTATAAAATTAAGAATATTAGATGGCAGCAATTTTTTTTTCTAATCTAGAGTTAACCCATAATAGCTATCTCATTAAATAAACCACCTCATTATAGGTACCTAGTAAATAGAATTACTAAGTACAAAATTCAAAACTAGCATTATTATAAAATTTTAGGACACTGCTTAAATACCTAAGAGGTGTACCTTAGTATTTGCCAAAGAAACATACATCAAATACAATAGATGGAATTGAAATACCACATACTGAAACTCACTTGCTGGAGAGGCTCATCAATTATATTGGCACCCGTCAATCTTCTGTCAATCTTTATAGTCCTGGCTTCTCGTTTCATTTCTTCTAAGCACTTAAGGGAAACCGTGATCTGTTACTGAATAGCTCCTTGATTTCAGATCTCTCCAATTTGCTTCAAATTGATTTGTTATTAATACTTCCCTATATTTTCCAGCCATTAAATAATTTAATAAAATAAGCATAAGCCATATTTGATTTCTCGGGGCAATAAAATTAGATGTCTGGGGGAAAATGCTATTAATTTTTATGTTACATTAGCAAATGTTTTCAAACAAAAAGTTGTGGAAACAGAAAAGAATGGTAATTGCCATTGTTCAACCAAACCTTCAAACTATGCAATTAAGATTTATGATCTGTCAATTTACTGTCTTTACTGATACTCTAAGTTTTTCTTGCTTTTCTAGCTACCAAGAGCATACAATCAAACAAATTTATTTTAAAGTTGGTTTTAATTAGAGACAATTTTGAACAACAAGGAAATCATAGTTCTCTACTTTTTAGCAGTCATCAGAACGATCACTATGTTGGGAATAGAGAAAAATGAACTAGGAGTCTCTGAACTAAATCTAAAAAATCAATATATAGTCATACACCAAATAACATTTCAGTAACTATGGGAAAAGCAGCTGAGAAATTCCTATCACCAGTGAAGAAGCAGAAGAAAAGGAAACTACAGATGACATGAAAGTGAAACACACACACACAAAAGACAATTTACAGACTAAAGTTTAGCAGAAGTTTTAAAGATTTCTACAAGCTCCCTTAAAAAACTTGAAAGCAAAAACCCTAACACTAAAATGGTTTTATTAGACTGCTTTCTTGTTTGCTTGCTTGCTTTCTTGCTTTGTTTTTTGTTTTGTTTGGGATAGGATCTCGCCATATAATCTTGCCTAGCCTAGAACTCACCATATAGATCAAACTGTCCTCAAACACAAAGATCCACCTGCTTGTGCCTCCCAAATGCTGAGATTAAAGGAGTATCCCACCACAAAAAGGTTAGACCATAATTTCTTTGCTTCTTTTCCATTTTGATTATGCCAATATTTATCACTGCACTGGGGTGGTCAGAGTATTTAGTACTGAAACATACTAAGCAGTGTGTTGTCTAGAGCAAGATTACATACCCTAGGTAGGCAATAGGCTATACCATTCAGGTTTGCTTCTGCACATTGTATGATACTAATAAAATCCCTTAACAATGTTTGCTTAGAATGCAAACTTATTGTTAAAGAATGCACAACTATGTTTAAAAGACATTTTTAAGTATAATATTAACCAATAAGGATTTTTTTCATAAACTATATTTACAAATCACACATTTAATAACAAGTGAAAACTTATAAATTATAAAAACATAACTATCTTGACTTTATCACCATGTAAAATCTTAATTCTTAAAATGTTTCCTATTCTTTGTTATGCATTTTCTAAATGAATGAAAACTATAGACAGCTAAGAAAAGGCCTAATTCCTTATAGTTTTATAAACAAAATCAAAGCATACGTAGTGATAAAAGTTCTAAAGGAACAGGAAACAAGAAGTTCAGGTACGGGCCCGGGCAGTGGTGGCGTACACCTTTAATCCCACCACTTGGGAGGCAGAGGCAGGTGGATTTCTGAGTTCGAGGCCAGCCTGGTCTACAGAGTGAGTTCCAGGACAGCCAGGGCTATACAGAGAAACCCTGTCTTGAAAAAAAAAAAAAGAAGTTCAGGTAAGTAAGTATTACATCTAGCTGTACTACTCCAAGGTATTCATCTTTGGAAAGTCAGGTGAATATTCAGAGATAGGTGCACAGTGCTGTTTACTGCAGCACTACTCACAAGATCCAAGACAAAATCACCACAAAAATGAGTAAGGCAGTACAGGCATGCAAGGAAGTATTACTGTGCCATAAAGAAGAATGAAATCAGGACACTTGCAGAAAAATGGATGCATCTTGAAGACAATGTATTAAGCAAAATAAGCCAAACAACAAATGACAAAGGTTTCATGGTTTCTCTCATACCTAGATAGCAACAGACAACCTGAGAGTGTAGGGGGACTATGAGGATAAGGACTGAACTGGGGAAGAGGGAAAGACAAAGAAAGTAGGCCAAATTGAGTGTGATCAAAGCATGTTTATACAGAAATTTTATACTGAGCCCACTAATATGTATAATTAATATGCACTAATTATAATAAACAGTTTGAAGAAAACAGTTGTAAAATGTGTAAATGACACGACAGCTGATGGATATAAAACAGAATGGTGTGGAATTCTTTCACTTCTATAATATAACCTGATACTGTATATTACTTACTTATTCATCTACATTTTAGTATTAATATGACTGCAAGCTTAAATTATTGGCATCAATTTCAAACCACATGAGACCCAAATCTCACAAAACTTGAAGGTATAGCAACTATGAAATCTATGTACCCACAGAACTCAATATCTATTTCATTTATAAAACCTGATACTTTAATATAAAAATAGCATTACTCATGATAGCTTAACTGCAAACTACGCTTTTCAAAGTAATTAAACAAAAAATGTACATTTTCTGTGATTCCTATTCAATTTATTTCACTCAAACCAAATAGTCATTGACATTCTTATAAATTATATAAATGAGTTTGATATTAAGACAGGAAAACAAATTAAGCAAACAAAATTCTATCTTTTCCTCACATTTGCTTTCCCATTTGTTTACATATAATACTAAGAAAGTTTTCAAGATAGTGCTTAAGATCTCAGTAAGTTCTCAGTAAGATCAAGCAGCTCCCATTAATATGTACATACCCTTGCAAATGACAGCCTTGCTTGGCCATACACATGGTTACACTGATTGCTGCAAAGAACTGTATTGTGGGCTTCACATTCCTTTACACCACCTACCTTAGGAACCCCAGATGATGTTGGAGGAAGAAATGAGTGTTCACACTGCTCTAGGTATTTTTCTGAGTTAGTTTTCCCATACAGAAGAGTAACCACTAAACCCCTATGGGGGAAAAAAGTAATTATAGATTAAAAAACAAAATACTTTCTATACTTTATCATATTTATTACTAAATATACTTCTTGGGCTTTATGGCTTAGCATTTCTTAAAACTTAGTTCTTGAAATTTCAAAAGTCAAGGTTGGCAGATTTTTGTTAGGCTCTGACTTAACAGCTAGAGAAGTATTCAGTGAATTACAAAGTGTTTTTCAAAGTTTACTCAACTTTTACTTTTAAAACCTTCAGTCCCAAGAAAAATGGAGTATGCCTTTAATCCTAACACTCAGAAAAAGAGAAGGGTAAGCAGATCTCTGTGCATTTGAGGCCAGCCAGGGTAGTGTAGAGAGACCTTGTGTCAAAAGACCAAAAACCAAAGCAAAACAAGGGGGAAAAGGGAGGAAGGTCAACACAGAAAGGAGCGGGGGAGGTAAAATTACACTGATGATGTCTAAGAAAGTCATAAGGAATCATATTATTATCTATTTGTCTAAAATTATATACAATACATATAAACATCTGTGTGTGGTGTGTTTGTCTTCAGAATTTTCGATACATATCGTCTGTAGATGATCTGCCCTTGTGTTTTGGTTCTATGTATCAGTTTAATTTGATTATTAGGAACACTTAAAAATACAATAAAGTAATTGTTTAAACTTGTACTCTTAAGATCATGATTGATAAAACACTAATCTTAGCCTATGATACAACAATAGGAAAGCAAGTTCAAAGAGCACTTATAATTATAAACTAGTTAATTCTTTTAGCTGATGCTTAAGTACAACAAGAAGCTACAATTGGCTAGAGGATAGCTAAAGCACTAAGGGTTTGACTCACAATCAAAACTAGGGGCTACAAATTATTAAATAATCCATCTAGCTGGGCATGGTGCATGCCTTTAATCCCAAGCACTTGGGAGGCAAGCTCAAGGCCAGCCTGATCTACAAGCAAATTCCAGGACAGCCAAGGCTACACAGAGCAACTCTGTCTTGGGAAAAAAGAAAAAAAGATAGGTAAATGAATAAACAAATACCCACACAATAAATACAGCAAATGTCCTGAAATAATACTGGCATTACCCCATGATTTAACAACAATCATCCTTGTGCTTCCCCTGTCAAAGTGTTTTTCTTAAGATTGCAAATAAATAATTAGCTTTAACTGTAAGAAAAAAAGTCTATATCATCATCATTTTAGATGAATACACTACAGAACACTTTAAAACTTAAGTTCTTTTATCAAAGAGCCATATGGGTTGTTCACAGGAAAATATATTCCTTTCAAATGTGCACTTTAAGTAACTAGCAATACATCTTTAAAATTTTAAGAAAATGCAAAGCCAAACTAGCAAATGACTTTGAATTTATAAAATATCATCACTTGACTCTAAAAATATCTATCTTGTTGCTTAAATTTACAATGCATTGAATAATACAAAGTTTCACTGAAGGGACAGTCAGTCTGCATAATCAAGGTCATAAAAAGAGAAGACACAATTCAGAAAATTACGACCATGGTAACCATAATGAAACATTCTGAGAATTTCTCTTCAACTGGGTTACAGGGGAAACAAAAGACCCTTATTATGTCAGGGAGCCCCAACAGGATCAATGGGCTAGTAGAGAATCACACTAGTTCACAGTACAGCATTAGTTTGGAATCTCACACTTCATCCTGCAACTACAAACATTATTTAAAGAGGTTTTACTAACTTCACCACACCTTCCAATAATCTATCTTTACCTATAACCTTTATAGAATTCTAAGTATCAAACCATCTTTGGAAATTATTCCTTGATAAATTAGCAAAATCAGAAAAAGATCAATAAACTTGTAGTAACTCGGTAGTGAGTAGATAGTCACCCTTCCATTTATCAAATTCTGTATGTATTTTACTGTTAAGAAATCCTTGTCAAGTGGGGCAGTGGTGGCACATTAAGTTTAATTCCAGTATTCCAGGGGCAGAGACAGGTAGATCTCTGAGTTCGAGACCAGCCTGTTTGAGTTCCAGGGCAAGCAGGGCTACAAAGAAACCCAGTTTCAGAAAGAGAAAGACTGCAGGGAGAAGGGAGAGGAAGAGAGGAAAAGGGAGGGGGAAATGGAGAGGGAGAAGGAGAGGGAGAGAGGGTGGGGGAGAGGAAGAGGGGGAGAGAAGAAGAGAAGGGGGAAGAGGAAGAGAGTGTGGGGGAGAGGGAGAAGGGAACGGGGAGTGGGAGAGAGAGAGAAAGAGAGAGAGATCCTACTTATTGTACTCTCACCTTCATCTCTAAGGCTACAATCTCCTCTCAAAGGAGGGGAGAGGAGGGGAGGGAGAGGGAGGGAGAGAGATTCTACTTACTGACCTTCCTCTCTAAGGCTACAATTTCCTCTCTTTCCAAAGTAGTAGGAAATATTTTTAAATACTTTTCCTTTGGTCTTGAAAAAGGGCTTATTTTAATTATAAAATTAGTAGAATCTCTACCTTTCAGACTCTTAAAGTCTAGAAAAGCATCTCTTTATGAAAAGTAATCTTTCTAGTCAGTAAAAGCAGTCTTAACTCTGTGGTGTAAAGTGCAACCCTGCAACTCAGTGTAGTTAGAGATATCTTCTGGCTTTGGACGGCACATTTGGTTTCAGACATGTTTTCATTAAAGATATTCTGAACTCTGTGTCACCTGACTCCTGTGGCTGAAATAGGTTTAAGTATCTCAGTTCAAGATACTGTATCTAGGTAATTACCAAGAAAATATTGAATCTAACAAAAATATAGTTTTGTGGCAGAACTGCTCAGTAAATAATGGTGTGCTCCCTAGAAAACAGCCACCCACGACTTTCAATGTGTACATACACATACACTGCAAGTCCACCTCCAGGACAGGCTAGCTAGCAGACATCTCCAGAAGCCATCCCTTCATCTCACACATGTCCTAGTTTACCTGCTCACTCAGTCAGCTAAAGCCACCTCAAACTGTATGTTCAAAAAGCCATCCAGATGGAGGTTTCAAAAAGTATTAGGAAGTTTACACTGTATACTAATTACATAAAATGGACTTGATAAGCACAAGCACAAGTCAACAACAAAATACTTTCTAGCTGAGCTACACTGGACAGTGTTTCACAGGCATTCCACCATCTAGACTTTCTTTATAATTCTATATCTAATACCAACTGTCATGTGTACAAAGCTATAACATAGTTTGGCTGGAACCTTCTTTGTAAATGTTTATAATTTGAGGGAAATTACAATACTATAAATCAAGTAACCATAAAAAGAAAACTATAAAAGCAAGTATTCATCTGAACTGTCTAGACCAAAGTAATAACATTCATCTGAAGGCACAATGATTATTTGACATCTAATCAATGAAATAGTATCCCCTTTAATATAAAACTAGATGTGTTATCTCAGTTGATCATAGTTTACCAATAAATAATAAAATTCTAACTTTAAATCAAGAATATTAATTTTTATATTATAAAATAAATTTTCATGCTAAGTAATTAAAACTTCATTTTAAAAGATAACCACCACATACAAAAGGATATCTTAATTTTACTTGAATTTTTATAAACTTTGATAACAGAATTTTAAAAATAGCATTCACAAATAAATCATATTCCTAGTTCTCATAGTCAATTTATTTCTATTTTAACAAAATCTCAAACACATAAAATTATAAAATTTTCATTGACATACTTACCCTCCCACAAAGCAGAGGATATAAAATGCCAAATAAAATATTACAAAGGGTCCAAAGGTTATTAGAAAAAGGACAATGCCAAGGCTTCCCCATCCCCATATGGATAGACTGGCCTGAAATAAAGCAAAGGAACAAAAGGGGGGAACGTAAATAAAAACAAAAGAAAGAATTCTTCATATAAATTAGGAAAAAAACTTTTCAGTAGTTTTTAATTTCTCCTTTTGAATGTCAATGATTTAAAATTTTTCATTTTACATATTTATGGTATATTTTAATAAGCATTAAAGTATATACTTTTGGAATGAAATATATCCTTGGACTTAATTTCCAAGAAACAATACTCAAGAAATTTACAGAGATCATCAATAAATACTGAGGGGAAAAAAGTAGTAATGCAAAGTTGCAATAAGAGATAGTTATACAAATTATTGAATGAAAACTTGCATAAGAAATAAAGTATTACAAGATAATTGAATATTTATATTTGTAAAAGCATATAGAAAAGTATTAGGATAAATGACTAGTTTACAAAGTTATTTATAATACTTTAAAATTAAATCTCAAGAACTATTAACATAAACATTTTTAATTAAAAATTCAATGTACATTATATTACTGAAAATTAGATTTATATTGTATCCAAGTACTACACAGAAACTCAAAATATACTTGAGAAAACTCCAATTTCCATCACCAAAGCTAGCCACAAGTTTAACAAAATATGTCCAAAACCTCCATCGTTTAAAAGAAAAAAAAAACTAGTTATAGAGAAACATGCTGTTTTATACAGTAAAAGTATTCCTTTGTTAAAAGCAAACTGGATTTTAGCAATTTAAGTCTTAATGAACAAATAAAGATATTCAATTCAAATCGTTTCTCCATAAATTTGCTATGCACTGTGATATACACAAAGATGGTATCTGTCTCACTCCTGTTACCAAGAAGAACAGAGAAGACTGTCTTATAAGACAAAACAATTAGACACTAAACCAAATGAAAGAAAGGAAGAAAGAAAGAAAGAAAGAAAGAAAGAAAATAAAGCATGAATTACAAGATGTTACACTAAACAAAATTAATGCCAAAAAAAAAAAACCACAGCACAGATAATACATATTGTTGATTATGAATGAAAGGGTTTTATATAGTCATTCACCAGTCACTGACTCCTTCGTATGTAGTCAAACACAGCTCAAGGTGCTGATATTCTAAGGACTAAAGCACAACTTTGTAAAGAAGCACAGGCATACATGTTTATATGGCCCTACATGTTTACATTCTCAAGAGAGTAAACACAAATGAGTGAAAACAGTTTATCAGATAGGACAGCTCCTCCAGAGAAAACAAGCAGCTAAGACACAGAAGGCTCTTTCACAATGACTTAGGAAGAATTTATTTATGATTTTTTCTATGGGAAAAATATTGAATTTTTATTTATGCATATTCTTTTGTAGGTTCTTCATCAGAGTATTTTTGCCATCACCACCTCCCTGCTTCCTTCCAGTAGTAGCCCAACTATTGCTCAGTTTTATTTTGATTATCCTGGCCACTGACATCTTTTAGCCAGAGGCAGAATGGTCATAAGTTAAAGTAGGACAGTGGTTGGAAGTAAAGCAAAAAGCACCCTTGTCCCGTTGATCATCACTAGACCCAACATATAGCACTGATATCTCACCATAGTACTGCCAGATGCCTCCAACAAGCAACATTCTGTCTCCCAAGGTCCACCCAAACTGTTTAATAACTTCCCCCAAGAGTTCTGGCAAACTCCCCAGAAAGGCGAAAGTAGACATGGTAAAGGTATTACTCAGCCCACCATCTCTAGTGTACACAGATTGATGCTTGTTAGTTTCAGAACTAAATAACTTGTTGATTAATGATATATCATAAGTTTTTAAAACAGTAAAATGGCTATCCCAGCTTGGAAGATAAGAGAGCCTTCTCATACACTTATTCACCAGGCTATTTAGTTCAAATTATATATATATATATCTCCTATTTAGTCTTATGTTTGAATTATATCTTTCTCAATTAAATAGATTTTCAAGGGGCTGGCAAGATGGCTCACTGATAAACATTCCTGCTGCCAAGCCTGCAGACCTGAGTTCCTATCTGGGACAATATGAGAAGAACCAACTCCTGCATATTGAACTCTTCACATGCACACAGTGAGATGTGTATACACACAATATAAAAAATAAATACATAAATACATATGTAATATTTGATTTAAAACATAAAATTTCAAAGTAATAACAATTAATTGTATTAATTACTAAGATTAATTAACAAAACAATTAATTACCAAGGATGACAAAATCTGTCTTAAATCTCAAGTTTTCTGTAATGGGGGTAGTGTGTGTGTGTGTGTGTGTGTGTGTGTGTATATAAAGTCTAGACAAGCTCAAATGCTAAAATGCTAAGCAATTCTGTTTAGACTCTTAGTAAGTATGCATCCCCACACCCTCAAGTTTTCAGATTCTTCCATGTCTAACAGTAAATCAATAATACTTCTTACACATAAGAAAAAGTCTATAATGTTTTGCTTGATTAAAGAAAGAATTTTTTTTGTTTTGTCCTGTTTTGTTTTGTTTGGGTATGCTAGCTTGTTTTATTATTTGTTCTTTGCAATTTCATTATGTGTATATATGCATGCTTTGGTCATTTTCTGCAATGCCAGGTGTCTAACCCTCGGAACATGAGCTTCTTACACTCTAGGCAAAATTTTTAAATTTTAAATTTTTAAACAAAAATTTAAATCCTACAGACTAACAAAATTAAGCCATGTCCAATTAAGTCAAGAAATCATTTGTTTGGGTGTTAATTTCTTACAACTATCTACTAATTTCAAATTAAAAATTCCTTATTGAAACACAACAGAACAGTGCATTATTAAAAAATATTTTTTCATTAAAAAATTTATCTAATGCTAGTTAATCTAGTTAAACAGTTATAATTCTAATAACTTCCTAAAATGGTCAAGGATAGTAAAATTTAGGATAATTTTGGCTATGTCAAAAATCTTCATGAACTCAGACAAGTATCACCTAAAAAGGATACCAAAAAAAGAAAGAAATCTACATTTACATTAAAAAAATCCTTCAGATATTATCATTTTCTTTGCTAAATTCACAATGCAATACTGAAATATGCATGCTGATTTATCCTCGAATCATTCACAACTCAAGGCTGGACACCTTTAAGGTTAACACAGGCTTCTCTAGCTTCAAGTGCCTACACTGCAGAATCACAGCATGTGTAGCTGAGGTAGGGCCAGCATGTTTTTTCCTAACACACTGTCAGAATGGTTTATACTTCAGACCAAATTATATAGTTATAAATCTTCCTAACTCCAGATCCAGAAAACATTATCTATGATTCTAAACTCTAAAAGGCTCTGAAAATCAAACTGTACTAAGAACTGTACATACTACTTAATTTTTTCCTTGGAATAACTTAGAAAATGGTCAAGTAGAGGTGTACACTAAAACAAAATGTCCCATGGGCTCTGGAGTTAAACGACTGGAGCTCAAACTCCAACTATACTATTGGTTAGTTATGTAATCATCACATGTTCACATTCCTTCATCCAGTTATGTGTTACTGTAAGGAACAAACAAATGAGCCTAGGCCCCATTGGCCAACTTTAACTCAATCATTATCATTTCTATTTCAATGATAAAGAGCAGCTGGAGATATATGTAGCTCAGTTGGTAAGTTTTTGCCCAGCACACAGGAAATTCTGGGTATGGTCCTCAGCACAGTGTACAACCAGGTGAAGTGTTACATGCCTGTAATCCAGCACTCCAGTGGTAATCCTCAGCTACAACGAGTTCATGGAAAAATTGGGCTACATGAGACCTTGCCTCAGAGAGAGAGAAAGAGAGAGAGAGAGAG
>NW_022196912.1:50740213-50803502 GCF_008632895.1 Mastomys coucha | reverse complement strand
AGAGGGGGGGAAGGGAGGGATGGAGGGAGGGAGGGATGGAGGGAGGGAGGGACGGAGGGACGGAGGGACAGAGGGACAGAGAGACAAAGGGACAGAGGGAGGGAGGGAGGAAAGGAACAAACAGTGTGTAACACACACACATATAAAAGAAATTAAGATGTAAGGATTTGTTTCAATTTTCAAGTTCACACACCTAATACTGGAGTGGATGACAGTTAATACAGAAAACTATAACTGGCCAAAATGGCAAGAGTAAGTGTTTGGTGATAAGTGGGACATTACTATTGTCCCTCCAAAGTTTCAGAGTACATACATCACTGAAGAGGGAACAGGAAAACGATGTGATACCATGAAGATGGCAGAACCCTGCAACAAAAAGATGTGAACATGACATAGCTTTAGCATTCATGCGTTTGCTGCAGCCGTGGATACTTTATCACACATGGGGGAGGACCCCTGAGGTCCCATCCCTCAGGACCTATTGACAGATAATGGTTACTAGAAGAGGGAGTAACCTTTTCTTCAGTGAAGTAGCCTGATACTTTATTCTTACTCCAGTATTAAATAACCTCCACCCACACCCCTGAAAGCAACTCTAGTTAAACTCAGTGAGGCACACAGAGAAAGACGTCTTGAAGGTAGGGATAGGCTTTTAAGAAGGGGTTAATGGGCAAGAGAAGATGAAAGTGAAACAAAATGTTTTTTCAAAGACTAAAAGCCCTATATACATGTATAAGATGATCAAAAAAAATTTTTTTTAAGACAGGATTTGTCTGTATAGCTCTGACTGTCCTGGACCTCACTCTGTAGACCAGGCAGGTTGGACTAAAATACACAAAGAACCACCTGTTTCTACCTCCCAAGTGCTGGGATTAAAGGCATGCACCAACACTGAATGCTCAGCTGTCACGTACTCTACTATGTTCATAGCAACCTTATTTGTGATAGCCAGAAGATGGAAACAACCCAGATGTCCCACAACAGAAGAATGGATACAGAACATGTGGTTCATTTACACAATGGAATACTATTCAGCTATTAAGAACAAGGACATCCTGAGTTTTGCAGGCAAATGGATGGAACTAGAAAATATCATCCTGAATGAGGTAACTCAGACCCAAAAGGGCATGCATGGTATGTACTTACTAATAAGTAGATATTAGCCAACAAAGTACAGAATACCAAGGATACAATCTACAGAACACAAGAAGGTTAACAAGCAGAAGGGCCCACGTGAGGATGCTTCAATCCCACTTGGTAGGGAGAGAGAGACCTAGGTGGGAAAGGGGACAGGGAAGGAAAGAGGAGAACATGATCAGGTATGGGATGGGGGAGCACAGGGGCAACAGAAGTAAATCCCTGAGGAACAGCAGAAATAATGGAAACAGGAAACTTCAAGAAGTAGGAGGTGGGGGGTACCTTCTAGAATGTACCAGAGAGACCTGGGAGGTGAGAGGCTCTCAGGACTCAAAGGGAGAGACCTTAGATGAAATGTCCTACAGTGGGGAGAGGGAACTTGTATAGCCCACCTCCAGTAGAAAGACAGGGCATCAAGTGGAGGGATGGGGTTCCCATCCCACAGACAAAAACTCTGACCCAGGATTGTTCCTGTCTAAAAGAATTGCAGGGACAGTAATGAAAAAGAGCCTGAGGAAAGGAGGTCCAGTTACAGGCCCAAATTGGGATCCAGATCAAGGGGAGGAGGCTCCAAGACCTGACATTGTTACTGATGCTGTGGTGTGCTTACAGACAGGAGCCTAGCATGGCTGCCCTCTGAGAGGCCCAATAAGCAGCTGAGTCAGATGCAGATACTTACACTCAACCAATGGACAGAAGTCGAGGACTTCTGTGGTTGAATTAAGGAAAGGCTGGAAGAAGCTAAGGGGCTGCCCATAGGAAGACCAGCAGTCTCAACTAACCTGGACCTCCCAGATGTCTTAAGACAGTGAGCCACCAACCAGGCACCATACACCAGCTGATATGAGGCCCCTGACACATATACCATAGAGAACTGCCTGGTCTGGCCTAAGTGACAGAAAATGCACCTAATCCACAAGAGACTTGAAGCTCCAGGGAGTGGGGAGGCCAGGGAGGGTGGAAGTGGGGTGGGGACATCCTCTTGGAGAAGGAGAAAGAATAGGATAAGGAACTGTCAGAGGGCAAACCGAGATGGGGATAATGACTGGACAGTTAAAAAGGACTCAAGAAGAAGAAGAAAAAAAAAAAGAAAAAAAATTCTTCAAAGGTCTCACTATCAAGAAATAGAATAAAAGGATCATAGCAGACAGAAATAATTCATCTTCTGATACTTTGTCTATCAAAGCATATTTATGCTCAAAATTTGAAGTTCATACATACAGCTGATACTAGAAACTATGCATTTATACAAAATTACTATGTATTTCTTAATGAAGAATTCTCAAAAGAGATCATCCCTCAAGTCAGTCTGACCATAGACAATTGTAACTAAGCAGCACTGTTCATAAATGCACTGCATATTCCATTATAGTCAGTCCAAGAACATCCTGGCATGTAAGAAGCAGGGCCAAGTTAAAACAGGGCCAAGTGAAAACAGCTGGTGTTGATCAGCAGGTGAACAAGCTGTCAGAATTCCCACAAGAAGTACCATGGGCTCTGATTTGAGTTACTACAAGGGATAAACTACACTCAGAGCTATAAAAAACAAGTACACTCTTTAAATTTTTATTTATTTATTTTCTTTTGCCTTCCTGGGCATCATGTGTGTACCTGGTGTTCACAGAGATCAGATGAGGGTGTCATAATCCCTAAAACTGGAGTTACTGTCAGTTATGAGCTGCCACATATCAAATCAAGTCCAACAAATCAAATCCAGTTCCTCTGTAAAAGCAGACAGTACCCTTTACCTGAGTCATCTTGCCAATCCCCAAGTACATTTTAATACATTACAAGGCATTTAATACATTTGTTTGGGGTACCAAACAAATGGGGCCAAGAATCAAGTTTATACAAATTTAATGCCAACCTAAGAAATTATATATAGTTCAACAATCAAAACAGCCCTAAGAGTAGCATTATCACAAGTTTAGCCTGTCTTCCTCCCACCTGATTCCATCTATAGTAAGCTGCAAGCCATTCTCTAGGAATTTCAATTGAATGTTATCTTGACAAGAGACCCAAGCCTCATTTAAGAGTATAATATAATCAAGGTCTAGAATATACATACCAATTTACTAAATATTAATCCACTTAGTAGCTAAAAAGGAAAAACAGAAAGAGAATAGAGGAGAGAGAAATAAAGAGCAGGATAAGAGGAAAGAATGTAAAAAGCAATGCTAAATGGAAGTACACCTCTCCACCTGACCAGATGGCTTCAAGCATCACGTGGTCATGCCAGTACAACCCATGCCAACACCCGACTCTCCAAAACAAAACCAATTCAGAGCTCCATCCTCCTTCTCCCCAGGGAATAACACATAAAAATAGTAGCAAGCTCTTGGCTGATTCCACATACTCTGGCACAATCTACCTACCTACCATGATTTGCAGGAGCAGCAACACATGCATCTGAAGAATCAATGTTGAGGTAAGGACCCAACTTTCATTTTTCATGATCAGTAACAGGAGAATCTTTCACTCACCCAATTCAAGGTACCTAATATGCCTTTGGGAGGATGCCTAAAGATGTGACGTGGTTTAAGCTTTCAATACAGCTGTTGAGTAGACAGGGACAGATCATGTGAGAGACAGACACTTCAGTCAGGCACTTGGGTCTCAAAGCCAGCTAACTGGCCAGCAGGAGAACCTGCTGTTACAACTGGAAGGTGAGCACAATAAATAAATTATACACATACATATTGGTTCTTTGGTAATAGAACTTTCTCCTTTATACTTTTTAAGACAGTTATTTGCATATGTGTAGATGACTTCCAAACAAATCCTTAATATTTTTATTAAAGTAATGGTAATAAATTATCTCTCACAAGCCAAGAGAACCCCAAAAATCTAATAATAAAGAAAATATGTGAAAACAAGCTATGAATTCAGTGGGTTTTAAGAGTATATTTATTAATATTGCATGTATACCTGATGTGCACACACAAAGGGTCAGAGGACAACTCTGTGGAGGGCACACTTTCCTTCCACTTTTGCATGAGTTCTGGTGATAAACTCAAGTTTGTACAGCAGTACGTTTACACAGAAAGCCATCTTAGTTTTTGTTTGTTTATTTGTTTGTTTGTTTTTGTTTTTGTTTTTTGAGACAAGGTTTCTCTCTATAGCCCTGGCTGTCCTGGAACTCACTCGGTAGACCAGGCTGGCCTCAAACTCAAAAATCTGCCTGCCTCTGCCTCCCAAGTGCTGGGATTAAAAAGCCATCTTGTATGCTCGTACTCCATGTTTTTTTAACAAGAGTTTATCAATCTGGGAATACTTACACAAAGTATAAAGTAATAACAGGCAAAAAATAATAATATACATGATTTATTCAGAATACAAACTAGATTAAGCTGCATTCTTCCTCCTTGCTCCCATAATGCAAACAGTGGAATCAATGAATTAGGGACCAGAAACAACTAGTATTAAAATTAAATTAAAAAGTCATTATTTCCTACTTCTCTGATGCAGAAAGAAGACAAAGACTACATAAGATGCTGATGGGACGTGCAGAAGTAAGCAATCTTAGCAGACTTCCCACAAATACTCAAAGTCAAAATATATACAACTGGTTTGCTACAATTTCCTGGATTTCTTTTCTTTTTTTTTTTTTTTTTTTTTTTTTTTTTTTTTTTTTTTTTTTAAGATTTATTTATTTATTATATGTAAGTACACTGTAGCTGTCTTCAGACGCACCAGAAGAGGGCGTCAGAACTCATTACGGGTGGTTGTGAGCCACCATGTGGTTGCTGGGATTTGAACTCATGACCTTCTGAAGAGCAGTCAGTGCTCTTACCCGCTGAGCCATCTCACCAGCCCGATTTTCTGGATTTCTGACAAGAGGTTTAGCAGACAGTGAGGCAGGAAACAGACTAATCAAGAAACTAGTGGAAACCTATTTATCATAATAACTGTCAATAAAGAGTTATAAAAAATGAAATTTTAAAATTTTGGGTTTTGTTGTTGTTGTTTGTTTTTTGTTTTAATGGACTTGAGGGCTGGGGAGATGGCTCAGAAGTTAAAGGCGCTCACTGACTGTTCTTCCAGAGAAGCTGGTTTGATTCCGAGCACCAACACAGTGACTCACAACCATATATAACACCTCTGGCTTCTCTCAACACCAGGCATGCAAACACTGCAGGTATATATCCACATACATAAAAAATCTACATACATAAAAAAAAAGTAAATAATTCTTACTTTTTAAAATAATGTATATTTACTTAATATAAAACAGTGTTTTGCCTGCATGTATGTCTGTGTGAGGGTGTCAGATCCCCTAAAACTGGAATTACAGGTGTGAGCTGCCATGTGTGTGTTGGGAATTAAACCCAGGTCCCCTGGGAGAGCTACCAGTGTGCTTAAATGCTGATCCATCTCTTCAGCCCCATAATTTTTTTAAAAAAATAAACTTTTTAACACTCATCTAAAAACAAAACATACACACGCACACACATACACACACTCATACACAGGTACACACATATGCAAAATGACAATGCCCTTACCTATGCATTATGCCACAAACTATTGTGCTATGTACATGCTATTAAAGAATGCTTACTTCAGGTAGGGGAAGATAGTAATCTCATGACAGAATTTTCACTATTTAGAAAACATGTTGGTATTTATCAACATTTCCCTTTGCCAGATTAAGGTCAATTTTAAACTCTGTAGCAATAACATTGATATATATGTTATTCAAAAATTCTCTTAAAAATAACTAAAATCAAAAAAATTAATTGAAAGCAAAGATTTAAATATACCAAAGATTGAGACACTTAAATTTCTACTGTGATTTAATTATGAGTTAACAGAATTTATTATACCAAAACAATCAATCCTATTTATTTTAAATAGCCTTTTTTGTATCATCATATTTATTCTAATTATTTTCACTAAATAAAATTGTATACTGTTAAAATATGCACAGATATCAGAGAAAATTATAATGCTCCCTTTTTAAAGGAAATGACAGACAGGTTCTGTCAGGAAGTGGGATACAGGGGATCAGGTGAGAGCTATATATTTCTAAAAACACCTCATTCTATATATGACCTTTGAACAGTACAAATATTTTACATAATTATGAAAACTACACTCAGTGAAAATAACCACATATAGAGAAACTCCTTCCAGTGTTTTCACAGTATGGCAAACTAATGGTGGATCTTTACTGGAAAATAACCTAAGAATAGCAGCCAAAATATTTCTATCACTTTTTTTTTGGGGGGGGGGGGTCAAGACAGGGTTTCTCTGTGTATCCCTGGCTGTCCTGTAACTCACTCTGTAGACCAGGCTGGCCTCAAACTTAGAAATCCACCTGCCTCTGCCTCCCAAGTCCTGGGATTAAAGGCATGCGCCACCACACTGCCTGGCCCTTCTATCACTTTAAAGAGCCTTAAGTATTTTATCTTTCCGTAAAAAGCAATGCTGGCAATAAGGCGCATCAAGACTAACTGGAAGAATGACTGATCTGAGTCAGGGGCAGAAATGTTCTTAGGAGGAACCCTCAAGCACCAGAAAGTGGCCCACTTACACTAGCGGATTCCAAAGACATCCACCTCCCCATCCACGGCATGGTAAGAGCGATGGCCGGGATGGACTGACCAGACTCTGCAAAAAGTCCCAGTGATCTCTTCTAAAAACGGACAATCCTGTCATTCTTCTTAAAGGAGAGAGAGAAGTAAACATCTACCAAGTCATCAGTGTTGACAAAAATAAAGGTTGTTAAGAAATATTTCTTATGATGATGGATGGACTGCAATTCTTAATGAATTACATGGCTACTGGGAAAAATAAAATTAAACATGAGCCTTACTTTAAAAATGCAGAAAACTGAGAAAATGTTACAAATGCCATGGAGATGAAATAAACAGAACTCATACGGTGGGAAACACCAGAGGGTAAAAAAGCAAAAGTAAAGAAAAGTTTCTTCAACAAGTGAAATTCAAAAGGAAAAAAAAAAAAAAGAATGATGTGGAATAAGAGCAGGAAGCAATCTATAGATTAAAATAGCATGTATTGAAATTTCTCAAACTGATTTTAAACAAAGTATGGTGGAAAAAGGAAGGAAGAAGAGGAAAACAAGAAATTTGGTAGTTTTAAGCCTTGTTAGAATAATGATATTAATAAATTGATAATATGTTTTTAGCTGGGATAATGATACTATAGTTTTTAACAAAGTGAATTTTTAAATATATTTTCAAAATGAAATCAAGTACCTGAAATATTCTTCAAGATCACCTGCAGAGTTCTACTGAAGAAAAAGTAAAAAGCATGTAATTACTACAGCCTGTGGGTTGATAGGCACCTAGCCTGGCATGAGCACAGGGTGCTTGGTACACTGTTCTTCCTACTTCCCTGTTTGTATATGATGTTTCCTACTTTTATACTTGAAATCTTTCACTGGAATACTTTTAAAACACAACAATCATAAGGCTCAGTTGGACAGTCATACACTTACTCTCAAGTAGTCACTGCAGGGAGATAAATAATGCCTAAACATACTGCATATTTACAGACCTGGAAACTCAATTTGAGTTAGCCATTTCCTATGATTAGTTAACTGTGGTACAACACACATGAAGCTATTCCACTAAGAAAAATACTGTTTTAAATATGGAACTACTGGGAATAATGGAATACAACTTTAGTCCCAGCACTCAAGAGGCAGAGGCAGGTGGATCTCGTGATTTTGAGGCCAACCTGATCAGGTTCCAGGACAACAAGGGCTACACAAAGAAATCTGTCTCAAAAAAACAAATTAGTAGTAGTAGTAGTAGTAGTAGTAGTAGTAGTAGTAGTAGTAGTAGTAGTAGTAAAACAACTAAGTACTGAGCTCTAATAGCTTGTTTTATATATAGGAAAATAAACACTTGACATAAAAACTACTGTCCTTTAAAGATTGTTTTGGACATTTCAGACTGATTGTATGATAATTAGGTATGCGTTGTCAAGCCTTAATGTTGAAAGTATAAATAAAATAGCTTCTGCTTCCAAGAGAAAGAGGATAATATAAACTTGGGATGCTGGTTTGTACCAGAATCCCAACATTAAGGAGCCGGATGCAGAAGGATCCAGTCTGTGGCCTGCACGTCCTAGAGAACAAAAGAGGACAGGGAAGCCAGCCACATGGCTCAGCAGGCTAAAACTTCTGTACACACTTGGCAACCTGTGGACAGGAGAGATTGTATTCCAAGTTGTTCTCCCCACACATGCACCATAGCATACACAAACATACACACACACACACACACACACACACACACACACACACACACACACACACACACACACACACACACACATTACAATAAGTTTCTTAAAGAATGAGGAATAGTTTTTTAATGTAAGTTAGTGCTTCCAAACCTGAAGCAGTTCTCAAATTCCTTTTAAACTGTCTTCAAAAGGTAGTCTTGCCGAGCGGTGGTGGCGCACACCTTTAATCCTAGCACTTGGGAGGCAGAGGCAGGCGGATTTCTGAGTTCTGAGTTCGAGACCAGCCTGGTCTACGGAGTGAGTTCCAGGACAGCCAGGGCTACACAGAGAAACCCTGCCTCGAAAAACCAAAAAAATAAAATAAAATAAAATAAAGTAAAGGTAGTCTTGTTGGGCAGTGGTGGTACACAACAAATCCCAGCACTTGGAAGGCAGCGACAGGCAGATTTCTGAGTCTGAGGTCTACAGAGTAAGACAGGCTATACAGAGAAACCCTGTCTCGAAAAAACAAACAAACAAACAAACAAAAACAAAAAAACAAAAAAACAAAACAAAACAAAAGGTAGTCTTATAGCCTCAGAATAGAGTGTATACCTAGTCTACAAAAGAAAAACCCATATAAAAAGCCATATCCAGTATCAAAAATAAAGCTAACACCAATACAAACTATACTTTTGCAGTTTGGAAAAAAAAAAATCATATTAGTGTTATTTTGCTAAATGGACATGTTGTCCAGCTGCCATCTAAACATTTATGCTTATCCACATAGGGTAGTTCTGCTCTCGGTCTTAGCCAGAGACTCTCTTTGTGCAGTGGGCAGCAGTTAAAGTAGTGACTCATAAGCTGTCAAAGCATTGACAGTAAATTAATGTTCAAGGTCCAGCCCTAAACAGGATATCTACAACAGCGACATACTCACCCAATCGAGACTTAGGGAACATCACAGAAGGGGAGCAAAAATACGTAAGATCCAGAGGATGTTCTGAAATGTCTGCTAGATATGAAGCATATGAGGTGGTCATCATATTCAAACACTCACTGCACAGGATCAAGCCAGCTTGCTCAGTCAGCATTAGAACTAATGGGCTGAACTAATGAATCCTCAGGATTACAAAAACAGAAGAAGAAAAGACAAAAAATATGAAAGGGAAAAGAGGAGATGCTGGGGATTACCTAAGGGAGCAGAAAAGGGAATTAAAGATGGTATTATCAAAATAGATCAAAGAATAAACAAAAGCTATGAAAGAAAAATCATCTCTTCCAGGAATTCAGTCCATCTCTTTTTCCACTACTGTCAAGAATATTGCAAAATGTTGTAGTAGATGATCCTGCCTTGTTCTTATTACAAAGAATTTAAAAACTGAGAAAGGGTTCAGAAAGTCAGCCCACTTCATTTGTCTAACATATATGTTTTTCTTCCCCAATATTCTAGGTGCTAAATAAACATTTAAAAATCACTATGAATTGAGGTTTCTGACTTTTTTTAAAATCAAAAAATTCTGGCTGGGATCAACAAATATAATATCTTAACAAAGCTGCAATCAGATAAAGAAAGTTCAATAGCGGCATCAACCATGAAAATGAACATAATATACACTAGAGCCATGGTCTCCACACATGCTAAAAAGTTTCTTGATGCTGAGTCTAATTTTGTTTGAAAAATGGTCTCTCCCTAGGTTACCTTTTCTGACCTTGAATTCCTAGCCTCAAGTTAACCTCCTCATCAGTCTCAGGAGTAGCAGTCATGCTGCAAAGATAAAATTTTATTCCTGTTTTAATTAAAGAAAAAGACAACTGTCTATACCTAAGTTACTATCAAAGGGAGAAAACATGAGACTAATCCATTTTTAAACTGCAGACAGCCCATTTCTTAGTGAAGGTTAAGGCATAAACACATGTCTATTTCACAAAGGGCTTTGACTCAAGCATTCTTTCACCCTAGTTTAATTTAGAATAAACCAATCTAGTTACCACAGGAATAATTAATTCAGTGGAGTAAGGGAGGAAAGATCAGAAATTACAAAAGGGGGGGTTACACACAGAAAATGTCTATAATCTGATAAGAATGAGAAAGGGGACAAAGATAAATAAAAATTACTTTGTAAGTATACCTGTGATTATTTCTAAACACAAAACATATAATCCTCAGGATTAGCCTTAGCATATAATCCTCAAATATTCTTGGTTTTCTAATCCGTCACTTTTTCTGAACATATAACACCATCTGAACATATAACACTAAGTTCCAGAAACTTGCATTCAATTACATTCTATTTTTGCCTGAACTTTTCATCATGTACAAAATTAAATTCACTGCATTATCCAAATATCTGCTTTATGCTCTCCCTTAAAGAGACTAATACCTACTCAATTATTAAAAAGAAACGTCAGAACTGTGTTAAAGCATCCTCTTTTGAAACTTGCTCCTCCTACGAGTGAGCAAAGCCTGTTCCTTTTCCCCTTTATACTTCCTGGAGTCTTCCCTCTGTGCTGTCACAGCCTTAGGCAGAGCCTTCACTGTAGCTACCTGACTGATGGTCTGGATAAGAATGGGCCCACGTGCTCATATATTTGAACGTTTGACTCACATTTGGTGGACTGAAGGTAGGGTTAAGATTAGAATATGTGACTTTGTTGGAAGTGTGCCACTGATGGTAGGTTCTGATGTTTTAAAAGCCCACACCAGGCTCAGTCTCAAGATGTCTCTCTGCCTCCATCTTTGGGATCAGCTGTAAGCTCTCAGCTACCACTCCGATGCCATGCCTGCTTGGCTTGCCACCCATGCTTCTGCCATGGTGATCATGCAGTAACCTTCTGAAACTGTAAGCAAGCCCCCAATTAAATGCTTTCTTTTATAAATTGCCTTGGGGATGGTGAGAAAAAGAACAGCAACTAATACTCTTCTTAGTGTCAAAAGAAAAAAAATCTTGGATAAAGATTAAAAAATACTTCTCCATCAGTAAGACCAGTTAATTCTCTAGCTTCAGTCTGCTAGGATAGAATACTTCTCTACTCCTGAAAGATTCTCTCTCTAGCAAGTTCTTTCCAAGAGCCAGCACAGTGTTATTTTCATAAAGCAAACCTTTCCTTTTCAACATCTGTTTTGGACAGTTTTATGTCATCTTAACATGAGTAAAGTTATCTGAAAGGAGAACATCTCAATTGAGAAAAATGCCTCCATAAGATCTGACTCCAATTTTCTTAATTAGTCACTGACGGGGAAGGGCCCAGCCCATTGTGCATGATGCTATCCCTGGGCTGGTGGTCTGGGTTCTCTAGTAATACAGGCTGAGCAAAGCACAGGAACAAGCCAGTAATTAGCACCTCTCCATCAGCTCCTGCTTCCAGGTTCTTGCCCTGTTTGAGTTCCTGTCCTGACTTCCTTCAATGATGAACAGTGATATTGGAAGTGTAACAAAATAAACCCTTTCTCTCCAAGTCACTTTGGTCATGGAGTTTCATTAAAGTAACCCAAACTAAGACGGCCACTGTGCATTTTTTTTTTTTTTTTTTGAGACAGAGTTTCTCCGTGTAGCCCTGGCTATCCTGGAACCCACTCTGTGAACCAGGCTGGCCTGGAACTCAGAAATCCACCAGCCTCTGCCTCACAAATGATGGGAATAAAGGCATGCGCCACCACTGCCCGGCTGCCACTGTGCATTCTTAAATCCTTAATTCTAAAAGAGCCTAATATTTTTCATAATGTAGTGTGGGTGTAGGAAGTTCCAAGAGAGTGAAGTCCTAAGTGATGTGCATTATGTCATGGGCATAGCCTGTTGAGGACTCCAAGATCAACTGGCCCATGGGAAACTGGCCAAGTCATTAACCATATCACTAAGCTGAAGAAAAGACAAAGCTGCTCTCCAGAGTCCAGTATGATAGTTTATGAATGACTGGTCATTGTATGAAAAGACTAACAACTACAGGGTCCTCCTTCCTGATGTCGACAGCCTGAGACTGCTAGCCTACAGAGGCATTCTAGTGAAACTAGCCAACCCTCCCACATTGAACCTAATAAACCTGCTGAGATCCCAAGTAGCCTTGGAGCATTACACCTGATCTCAGTTTCAATGTGCACATCTGTGTGTCTGTCTTTTCTTTAAAGTCATATCATCCTAGCCAAGGGGGAAAGGAACATATAACAAGAAGTTATGACTTCAAGTACAATATTGAATAGGTAAGGAGAGAGTGGGCGGCCTTGTCTAGTCCCTGATTTTAGTGGGATTGCTTCAAGTTTCTCTCCATTTAGTTTGATGCTGGCTACTGGTTTGCTGTGTTACCCTCCTGGTTTGAGGCCTGCCTCTCATAGCCACACCTCTCTGCCCATCTCCTGCTATTTGCCGCGCCTCCAATCTGGTTCCAGTTACATTCGGAAGCTCCACCTCAGCAGAGAAAAAAGGAAGTCGCTGATTGGACTGACATGCTGACGTACTTGGGGGTGTGGTTTTACGTGACTTATTCTACCGGTTGGTGGAAACAAAGGATTCATTAAAATGGAAGATGGCTGAGCATTCACGACTCCCATCTAATTTTGTAAACCAACCACGTGGACAGGTATACCTGTGGCCACTCTGTCCCTTCCCTAACTCTCTCTTGCTGCTGCTCTTCTTTCTAATTCCATATCTCCAGATAACCCATTCCTTAACGTTACTGCTGGACAGTAACATTGCTGTATATTGCTTTTACTATGTTTAAGTATGGGTCATGAATTCCTGATCTTTCCAAGACTTTTATCATGAAGGGATGTTGGATTTTTGTCAAATGCTTTCTCAGCATCTAATGAGATGATCATATGTTTTTTTCTTTGAGTTTGTTTATACAGTGAATTACGTTGATGGATTTCCATATATCGAACCATCCCTGCATCCCTGGGATGAAGCCTAATTGATCAAAATGGATGATCATTTTGATGTGTTCTTGGATTCAGTTTGCAAGAATTTTATTGAGTATTTTTGCATCTATATTCATAATGGAAATTGACCTGAAGTTTTCTTTCTTTGTTAGGTCTTTGTGTGGTTTAGGTATAAGGGTAATTGTGGCTTCACAGAACAAATTGGGTAGAGTATCTTCTGTTTCTATTTTGTGGAACAGTTTGATGAGTATTAGTATTAGGTCTTCTCTGAAGGTCTGATAAAACTCTGTACTAAACCCATCTGGTCCTGGGCATATTTTGGTTGTGAGACTATTAATGAGTTTCTATTTCATTAGCAGATATGGGACTGTTCAGATCGTTTATCTCATGATTTAAATTTGGTACCTGTTTTCTGTCTAGAAAATTGTCCATGTCATCCAGGTTTTCCAGTGTTGTTGAGTATAGGCTTTTGTAGTAGGATCTCGTGATTTTTTCAGAGGTCCTCAGTGTCTCTTGTTATGTCTCCCTTTTCATTTCTGATCTTGTTAATTAGGATACTGTCTCTATGCCCTCTCGTTAGTCTAGCTAAGGGTTTATCTATTTTGTTGATTTTCTCAAAGAACCAGCTCCTGGTTTGGTTGATTCTTTGTATAGTTAATTAGACAACAAATGGATATCAAAAGGATACGAATTGGAAAGGAAGAAGTCAAATTATCACTATTTGCTGATGACATGATAGTATACTTAAGTGACCCCAAAAATTCCACCAGAGACCTCCTAAACCTGATAAACAACTTCTGCAAAGTAGCAGGACAGAAAATTAACTCAAGCAAATCAGAGGCCTTCCTCTACACAAAGGATAAACAGGGTGAGAAAGAAATGAGGGAAACACCACCCTTCACAATAGTTACAAATAATATAAAATACCTTGGTGTGACTCTAACTAAGCAAGTAAAGATCTGTTTCACAAGAACTTCAAGTCTCTGAAGAAAAAAACTGAAGATCTCAAGATGGAAAGATCTCCCATGCTCATGGATTGGCAGGATTAATATAGTAAAACTAGCCACCTTGCTGAAAGCAATCTACAGATTCAAAGCAATCCCCATCAAAATTCCAACTCAATTCTTCACAGGCTTAGAAAGAGCAATTTGCAAATTCATCTGGAATAACAAAAAACCCAGGATAGCCAAAACTATTCTCAACAATAAAGGAACCTCTGGTGGAATCACCACCCCTGAACTTAAGCTGTACTACAGAGCAATTGTGATTAAAAAAAAAACAACTGCATGGTATTGGTACAGTGACAGGCAGGTAGATCAATGGAACAGAATTCAAGCCCCAGAAATGAACCCACACACCTATGGTCACTTGATCTTTGACAAAGGAACTAAAATAATCCAGTGGAAAAAAGTCAGCATTTTCAACAGATGGTGCTGGCTCAACTGGTGGTTAGCATGTAGAAGAACGCAAATCGATCCATTCCTATCTCCCTGTACAAAGCTCAAGTCCAAGTGGATCAAGGACCTCCACATAAAACCAGATACACTGAAACTAATAGATAAGAAAGTGAAGAAGAGCCTCGAGCACAAAGGCACAGGGAAAAATTTCCTGAACAGAACACCAATGGCTTATGCTCTAGGATCAAGAATTGACAAATGGGACCTCATAAAATTGCAAAGCTTCTATAAGACAAAAGTCACTGTCAGTAAGATAAAACGCCAACCAACAAATTGGGAAAAGATCTTTACCAATCCTATATCGGGATAGAGGACTAATATTCAATATATATACAAAGAACTCAAGAAGTTTGACTCCAAAGAACCAAATTACCCTATTAAAAACTGGGGTACAGAGCTAAACAAAGAATTCTCACCTGACAAATATCAAATGTCTGAGAAGCACCTAAAAAAATGTTCAACATTCTTAGTCATCAGGGAAATGCAAATCAAAACAACGCCGAGATTCCCCCTCACACCAGTCAGAATAGCTAGGGTAAAAAACTCAGGTGACAGCAGATGCTGGAGAGGTTGTAGAGAAAGAGGAACACTCCTTCATTGCTGGTGGGATTGCAAGCTGGTACAACCACTGTGGAAATCAGTTTGGCGGTTCCTCCGGAAATTGGACATAGTACTACCAGAGGACCCAGCTATACCACTCCTGGGCATATACCCAGAAGATGCTCCAACGTGTCAGCTCCACCATGTTCATAGCAGCATTATTTATAATAGCCAGAAACTGGAAACAACACAGATGTCCCTCAACAGAGGAATAGATACAGAAAATGTGGTACATCTACACAATGGAGTACTACTCAGCTATTAAAAACAATGAATTTATGAAATTCTTAGGGAAATGGAAGGATCTGGAGAATATCATCATGAGTGAGGTAACCCAATCACAAAAGAACACACATAGTATGCACTCTCTGATAAGTGGATATTAGCCCAGAAGATAGGAATACACAAAGTACAATCCACAAACCACAAGAAACTCAAGAACAAGGAAGACCAAAGTGTGGATACTTCGTTCCTTCTTAAAAGGGGGAACAAAATACCCATGGGAGGATTTGCAGAGACAAACTATGGAGCAGAGACTGAAGGAAGGGCAATATAGAGAGTGTTCCACCTGGGAATCCTTCCCATATTCAATCATCAAATCCAGACACTATTATGGATGCCAGCAAGTGCTGGCTGACAGGAGCCTGATATAGCTGTCTCCTGAGAGGCTCTGACAGTGCCTGACAAATACAGAAATAGAGGCTCACAGCCATCCATTGGACTGAGCATAGTGTTCCCAATGAAGGAGCTAGAGAAAGGACCCAAGGAGCTGAAAGGTTTGCAGTCCCTTAGGATAAACAACAATATGAACTAACTAGTACCCTCAGAGCTCCCAGGGACTAAACCACCAACCAAAGAGTACACATGGTGGGACTAATGTCTCCAGCAGCATATGTAGCAGAGGATTGCCAAGTTGGTTATCAATGGAAGGAGAGGCCCTTGGCCCTGTGAAGGTTCTACGCCCCAGTGTAGGGAATGCTAGGGCCAGGAAGCTGGAGAGGGTGGGTAGGTGAGCAGGGAGAGGCAGAAGGGAACAGGGTTGCTTTTTTGTTTTTTTGTTTTTTCTTTTTTCTTTTTTCAGAGGGGAAACTGGGCAAGGAGATATCAAATGACATGTAAATAAAGTATATAATAAAAAATATTTTAAAAAAGATGCTATGAAAAACAGAAGGCATAAATTTTAAAGAAAGCAAGGAGGATTTGGAGAGGAAATGGGGAAGGAGGATGATGTAATAATTATTAAGATCTCAAAAATTAAAAAGAAAAAAATTAAGGCAAAAATGCATCCAAACTGGTCTGTAGATCTCTACTTTTTAAAACCAAACTGAAAAACTTGTGTATATTCCAATTTTTTCTATATCATATAAAAAAGACCCTATTATTTTCAGTGAACACAGCCTGAAGGTCCTACTAAGTGGTATAACTTATAGGTATTTTTTAAAAAAAAATTATCCAAACAAACTCCAATTCTTATATAGAACTTAGAAATGTACAATATAAATCTATTTCCCCTTTATTTCCATATTTATATATACTTTTATTAATGGGATTATATAATATACACTAAATATCTGGTCATGAATAGTCTATTTGGCAAAATATTAATAATGCAAATCATATACTAAAATTAGTCTATTAGTCAAACTATATACCAAGACAGAAATTAGAAAATCTAACCTCTACTGGAAATAGATTAATAGTAATTTTAAAATAGAGACTCTAAAAGAAAGGTTGGATTGAATTACTCACAGGCCTTTTTTCCATTACCAACTTTCCAGGCTTTGAGGGGTGTAGACTCACTGATTACTGACATTCTGTGCTTGGTATGGCACTTAGTACTCATCCTATCAGAGCTGATAAACCTACACCTAAAGCTCAGATGGGTCACAAGAATGAAAGAGCCTTAGAATCCTGCTTTCCTAAGGTTAAAGACAACAGCAAATCCACCTTTGAATATATTCCAATACTGCAAATGAAGACCTGAATTACCAAAAAATAACACCACACAATGTAACATAAAAGATTTGGAGCCTAGAAATGTTTAGCAAATGATGTCACCTGTCACAACCAAAGAAAAATCTTAGTTAGTACTTCTACAAAGTAGAATCTATAGCTATAAAACTAAAAATGTACAATGAACCCCAAGAGACTTAAAAGAAATAACTTGCTCGCTAGAGTTCTCTAACAAACAGCCACCAAGTTTTTAAAAGTGAGGAAAGTCCATATCCACCTAAGGAACAGGTAAATGAAAGAATTCAAGTAAAGGAAAGCAAGCAAAACTGCTCTCAGTTTCCATCTTGCAAGTAAGGATACCTAAAACTATGAATACAAAAATCACATGCAAAAGCATGTCACAGCCCACCTATAACAGAATACTTTTGACATCACTTAAACCTTATAACACAACCCAAGCTTCATCTACTTGGCATTATAGCCTTAGCAAGTTATTCTGAGTTTCATAACTCAAATACATGTGAAATTGAGTAAATATATACAAGATCATTTGAATTTTCAAAAGTAGGACCAGTTAAATGGTTCAGTAAGCTAAAGCACTTGCCACTAAGCTTATCGATGTGAGTTTGCTTTCTGGACACACAGTGTAGAAAAAGAAAAACTGACTGCCAAATTCTTCTACGCTCCAACACATAGCATGCATGTGTGCACACACACAAAATAATTGTAGTAAAAAATTTAAATTGTGAAATATGATGTGCTCTCCTTAGTAAATGGATTTTAATTACTAGCTAACATGGTAATACTATAATTATGTGCAAGTTATATTACACAGAGTACTATTTTCTTATTTCTCCTGTAAGCTATCAGCAAATCTGTTTTACAGTTCACCTAATTCTAACTAAAACCTTACTGAAATTTATGAAAATATTTTCAGTAAAGTCTGTATTCATACTCATCCTATTTACCCAGGTCCATCCTTAAGGCCTTCTTACAGGACTTCTAAGTTTTCAATTTTAAAAGAAATTGAAGCAATCTACTGACAGTCATGTCTGAAGTCTCATATTTTCAAGTTCAATGGAAAAAAACAAAAATTAAATGTAAAATTAGCAACATGTGTTGGCTGACAGGTTTGGTGGTACGTGCCTGTAATCATGTACTCCAGAGCGTGGTCAAATTCCAAACCTAGCCTGGGCTGTATGGAGCAGCAAGCCAGCATAGGGGGCTCTGCCAAATAAATAAGTTACAGATAAACTGATTTTCTTTTAGCAATATAAATCAGTATCAGTCACAAATTTTCAGTCCCATATAGGCTTCCTTGAGACTAAGGAAAGTAGTTTCTTTATAAAAGGTTTCTCAAACCACCATACATAAAATCCTAATGCAAAAGTAAGAAAAAGTAGCTTAAATAGGATTGCTTTTCATTCTGTCTTAAGTCCATACTGTTAAACATTGAAACAAGTATTATCTGTCAAATCTGGGACTGTACAATGTAAATTGTTGCTGAAAGTCAGCATATATAAAAGCAAAAGCATACTCTAATCTTTATAGTTCACTGGCAGGCACATATAGAACACACACTCCCACGCAAAGCAGCACAAAAGGACAAAACTGGGATGCTAGGTTCAAGAGGTTCTGAAGCCCTGCTGGTCCATGTCAGAACAAGCAGCCTATAAACACTGCACTCACTAAGGAAGCTACAGAGCAACATCACAGACTTTGGTTCTCCTTGTATTCCACAGAATCAATCCAAACCTAAAGAGGACACAACCCTACAACTTTCTAAGATATTGAATACATCAAAGGTTTAGTTAAACTGTTGCCTAAGGACTCTTCATCCAATATCCAATTATAACCAACCATAGAATTGGTCAACATAGACTTCAACTATTTCTGAACCTATAAGCCCTGTTACCATGAAGCAATACGTTTATTATTAGTCCTGTCCCATACTCTAACCATAGTTCTTCTCTTTATCCAGTTTCCCACTTTTCCCTCCTTCCTAAAGCTTCCCTTTAGGCTCACTCTGTTCCATTGTAAAAGCAAACATTCCCATAAAACCAAAAATTTCGCTGTCTTCTATAAGGAAAAGCTGCTTCCCCTGCAGCCTTCTCCAAGACTGATTATTCTTTCATTTTTCATTATTATCATATTTTGTATTTATCGCTACTATCTCATCTTCTAGTCACAAGCCATGAGCAATTTTTCTATAACAACAACAATAAATACTAGTAATATTCCTGCTCCTGAACAAGTCTTGTACATTAGGGGATATACTTCAGGAAGGGAAGGGAAGAAGTAACTTTAACATTCTACTACCAGGATATGCTGCTTATAAAATGCATCAGAAGAACCAAGGATGGAAATCTTAGCATCACAATTTCCAAATGTTCAGCACAGTGAAGGACACTGGCAATTTACAAAATTCTACATTGATTGCAATCTGCAGGCACATTAAGAAGTACTAATTCGCAAATCAAAACTAGGCTTTCAATGCATATGGATACATGGAATCCAATACTCTTTTTATCCCACATACTAGGTATCCTAAGTAATCTCAAAATACACATGGACAATCTACCTCATACACTTTTAAAAACCTTTCATCTCAGCCAATATTCACTACAACTCCACTTAATCACTAGAAGACCACCATGCAAAAATTGCCTATTTTATTCTGTAAATCATCTTGTCTTCTGACTAGGACATGCAAAAATGCCTATTTCATTCTCTAAGCCCTCTAGCTTTTAGTTAGTTATGGTGACTGCACATATAGTTCATTGTCACTAAGAATTTCCAACAGTTGGTTACCCACTTTTTCCTTTTTAGACCACTTCTGTAGCTTTTGCTTTCTAGACTGAATTCCAAGGTTCACCACTGCAAAGACTCTCTTGCCAGTATCCTCATTTATTACTGTATGCTGGGATTACTTTTATTTTCCCATGATTACCACATACATTATGTTTTATGTGGACCTACAACTTTGTTTGCTCTGTTCATGTTGTATGCCTGATGTCGCATATAAAGCAGACTCCTAAAATTGTCTATTAAGTACAAGCACAACTAAAGACAGATCTGATAAGCCACTCTAGGCTAAAGCCTTGGAAATCAAGATTCTCTTCCTCCAATTCCCAAGGATACACCCTCACCACTGCACTTCCCATTCTAAGGATTTACTGACTTCTGTATATTTGTCCTTGAATTCTGTGTTAAATCAGTTTACTAAGAAACTACTTTTTACCGAACAGGAGTGTCAACAATAAACAAAAACTACTTAGAAATTAATGATAATTATAAAAGAAGATAATTCACAGCATTATACTGAGTCATTTTTCTAAATTTAATGAAGTCTTTCACATGTATATACATAAGAAAATAATATAAAAAGATAGTTTAAAATAGAAAAATTAGGAGCTAGGGAGATACCTCAGGTAAGCTGCTTGCTATACAAGCATCCCCAGTACCCACAGAAAAAGCTGGGCATGGCAGATGTATCTGCTTCCAGTTTCAGAAACCAGAGTCAGGCAGATCTGTAGGCTTACTGAGCAGCCAGTCTAGCCAAAAGGTGTGCTGTAGATGCAGTGAAAGATCTGGTCTCAAACGAGACATAGAAAGGACAGATTTTGGCTTAGTGGTAGAGTGCTTGCCTTGTATGAATTAGCCCTAAGTTGAATCCTGAGCACTACAAAAATAAAAAATTAAGGTGGAGAATTATAGAAACGATACCCAATGTTGAACTCTAGTATCCACAAGCACACATACATGCATGCCTCCATCACCTATGTTCACATACACACATACATAACACTCACACATAAAACAAAAACAAAAACAAACACAAACAACAAACAAAAATGAAAAAATAATATTTCTATACCTCTTTATTCATCAAGTAGCATGTAATTTTGATAACAAACCAAAACAAACAAAAAACACTGTAATCAGTATTATTTTCCAGTGGACAGGTCATCTTCCCAATTAAAATAAATCATCTTAAGTCATGTTTTCTATCTTTAATTTATAATCAATGTTTTAATAAGAGAAACCCAAGGCTACAGCAAGAATGTAAATTTTCATTTCTGTGATAAAGATGCAAACCTTTAAATCAAAACTTGTTTTTTTTAATTTATTCTTTAACCTTTTTTTACAATCCAGACTTTATCCCTCACCCAGTCCACCCTGTTTCACATCCCATTCTTCCTCTTCCTCTTCCTCCTCCTCCTCTTCTTCCTCCACCACCACCACCACCCTACCAGACCTCCCCACTCCTGGGATTTCAAGTCTCTTGAGGGTTAGGTGAATCTTCTCTGACTGAGTCCAGACACCCCTGGCAGTCCTCTGCTGAATATGTGTTGGAAGCCTCATATCAGCTAATGTATGCTGTCTGGTTGGTGGCTCAGTATCTGAGAGATCTGGGACCACAGGTTAGTTGAGACTACTGGTCTTCCCATTGGGTTGCCCCCTTCTCAGCTTCTTCCAGCTTTTCCCTAATTCAACCACAGGGGTCAGCAGCTTCTGTCCATTGGTTGGGGGTAAATATCTGCATTTGACTCTCTCAGCTGCTATTGAGCCTCTCAGAGAGCAGTCATGCTAGGCCTGTTTGTAAGCACACCATAGCATCAGTAATCGTGTCAGGCCTTGAAGCCTTCGCATGAGCTGGATCCCAATTTAGGCCCTGTCACTGGGCCTCCTTTCCTACAACCTTTCTCCATTTTTGTCCCTGTAGTTCTTTCAGATAGGAACAATTCTGGATCACAGTTTTTGACTGTGGGATGGCAGCCCCATCCTTCCACTTGATTCCGTCTTTCTATTGGAGGTGGACTCTACAAGGTCCCTCTCCCCACTGTAGGACATTTCATCTAAGGTCCCTCCCTTTGAGTCCTGAGAGTCTTTCACCTCCTGTCTCTGGTACATTCTGGAGGGCTCTTCCCCCCACCCCCCAACAAGTCTCCTACCTCCCGAGGTTGCCTGTCTCCATTCTTTCTGCTGGCCCTCAGGGCTTCAGTCCTGTTCCCCACCACCACCCAATACCTGATCATGTTCCCCTCTTTGCCTCCCTGACCCCTTTCCCACCCAGGTCCCTCTCTCCCACACCCCCTTTCCTGGGATTGCTGTCTTCTCCCTTCCAAATGAGACTGAGGCATCCTCACTTGGGCCCTTCAGCTTGTTAATCTTTTTTATTTCTGTGGAGTGTATCCTAGGTATTCTGTACTTTTTTTTAACTAATATCCACTTACTAGTGAGTACATACCATGCATGTCCTTTTGAGTCTGAGTTACCTCACTCAGGATGGTATTTTCTAGTTCCAGCCATTTGCCTGCAAACTCAGCATGTTCACATTCTTAATAGCTGAGTAGTATTCCACTGTGTAAATGAACCACAGTTTCTGTATCCATTCTTCTGTTGTGGGAGATTTGGGTTGTTTCCAGCTTCTGGCTATCACAAACAAAACCACTAAGAACATAGTGGAACACATGCCCCTTGGCATGGTAGGGCATCTTTTGGTTATATGCCCAGTAGTGGTATAGCTAGGTCTTCAGGTAGATCCATTTCCAATTTTCTGAGGAACCTCCAGATTGATTTCCAGAGTGGTTGTACCAGTTTGCAATCCCGCCAGCAATGGAGGAGTGTTCTTCTTTCTCCATATCCTCGACAACATGTGCTGTCACCTGAGGTTTTGATCTTAGCCATTCTGATTGGTGTAAGGTGGAATCTCAGGGTCATTTTGATTTGCATTTCCCTGATTAATAAAGACTTTGAATATTTCTTTAGGTGCTTCTCAGCCATTCAAGATTCTTCTTTTGTGAATTTTTTGTTTAGTTCTATACCCCATTTTTTGATTGGATTGTTTGGTTTCTTTGTGATTTGCTTCTTGAGTTCTTTATATATTTTGGATATTAGCCCTCTATCAGATGTGAGGTAGTGAAGATTTTTTTTTCCCAATCTGTAGGTTGCTGATTTGTCCTATTGACTATATCCTTTGCCTTACAGAAACTTTCCAGTTTCAACCCAGACACAAAACCTTAGACACACAATTTGTCTTGTCTACAAGATGTACAGAGTTAAAAGATGGAAAAGAATTTGAGGGAAGGCCCAAACAATGTTTGGCCCAGCTTAAGATCTGTGTCATAAGAGGGAGCCCAACCTGACATTATTAATGATATTCTTCTACACTTACAGACAGAAGCCCAGCATACCCGTTATCAGAGAAGCTTCACTGATAGAAACAGATGCAGAGACCCACACCCAAACAGTAGGCAGAACTTGGGGAATCCTGTGGAAAAGGGGCAGGAAGGATTGAAGAAGCCAGAGGGGTCAAGGACACCACAAGAAAACCTACAGAATCAACTAATCTAGGCCCATAGGGGCTCAAAGACTGAACCGCCAACCAGAGAGCATGCACGGGACAGACCTAGGCCCTCTGCACATATGTGTAACAGTTGTGCAGCTAAGTCTTCATGTGATACTCCTAAAGTAGGAGCAGGGGCTGTCTCTGACTACACTACCTGCCTTTGAATCCCCTTCCCTGAACTGGGCTGAACTGTCTAGCCTTAGCAGAGGATTGTAGTGGATGGCCCTATTGTGTGATGGACATAATCTACTGCAACTTGTTATGCCAAGTTTGATTGATATCCTTGAGAAATAAGTCAATTTGTGATATGCAAAGACAAAACACCATGGTCAAGGCATCTTATAGCAGAAAGTGATTAATTGGGCTTATGGTTTCAGAGAGTTAGAGTCCATGATGGCAAAACTAAGGCGAGGTGTCAGGAACAGCTCAGAACTTATATCTGGAACCAGGAGCAAGAGGCAAAGAGTACAATGAAATGGTGCAAGCCCTTTTGAAACATTAAAACTACCTGTCTTAGTCAAGGTTTCTATTCCTACACAAACATCATGACCAAGAAGCAAGTTGGGGAGGAAAGGGTTTATTTAGCTTACTTCCACATTGCTGTTTATCACCAGAGGAAGTCAGGACTGGAACTCAAGCAGGTCAGGAAGCAGGAGCTGATGCAGAGGCCATGGAGTGGTGTTCCTTACTGGCTTGCTTGTCCTGGCTTGTTCAGCCTGCTCTCTCTTATAGAACCCAAGACTTCTAGCCCAGGGATGGCACCACCCACAAGGGGCCCTACCCCCTTGATCACTAATTGAGAAAATGCTCCACAACTAAATCTCATAGAGGCATTTCCCCAACTCAAGCTCCCTTCTCTGTGATAACTCCAGCCTGTGTCAAGTTAACACACAAAACCAGCCAGTACACTACCCTCAAGTGACACACCTCCTCCAACAAGGCCAACATTCCTAATTCTTCCCAAACTGTCCTATTAACTGGGGACCAAGTATTCAAACATATGAGCCTATGGGAACCATTCTCATTCAAACCACCACAAAATATTAGAGTCCCCATATTAACATAATAACAACCACTCATATATAAGTTTTACATTAATTTTAATATTTAACTTGTAAAGGTACTGGACATTCATTCTGGAGGATTTCTTGATTGTAAAATGAAATTTAATAAACCCATAAAAATAATCTTAAAGCCCATTTTTCTAAAACCTGTATGTAATTAATATCCACTCATTTTGAAAGTCTATTATTTAGGTCTTATATTTTATGCATTCTATTTTCATTATGTTTTCTCTAATCTCCCTCTAGTCCAAGCTCTTTCTAATAGGATTAGACTACTGCAGTATTTTGTGTTGAACACTTAGGTTTTAGATTAGAAAGAAAGATAAGAAAGGTAAGATAGAAAGGTAGAAAGAAAGAAAGAAAGAAAGAAAGAAAGACAGACAGATACAGATAACACATAAAAACAATGATAACTCTAAAACAAGTGCAGTCTTATTAAACACCAATGCTGTTTGTCATTAAAAAAAAAAGGTTTATTTCAAAATCAGAAGCAGAAATCAAGAATGAATCACAAAGTATCTTATGGCTTGAAGAACCGTATATCATCATATCTTGAAGTTACATTATTACATTACAAAATTTACATAATAACCGGAACATGCTGAAACTTGTTTCATAGTAATTTCTTCCATTGGAACAATACCACCTTCAGTCCATTTTATAACCTCCAAACTTCAAGAGATGGTAACCTGAAAGGCTATTTTTTGCATATGTTGGTTGTCAAATAACAATGAAAAAACTTTAAAACTCATAATGCAAAGAATTACATATCTATCTTGTTCCAAACCACAAGCAGGATAAAAAAGTCTCAATGTTTCAGGAATAAAATCAATTCAAGATACTGGGCGGTGGTGGCGCACGCCTTTAATCCCAGCACTTGGGAGGCAGAGGCAGGCAGATTTCTGAGTTCGAGGCCAGCCTGGTCTTCAGAGTGAGTTCCAGGACAGCCAAGGCTATACAGCGAAACCTTGCCTCAAAAAATCAAAAAAATAAAAAATAAATAAATAAATTCAAGATTAAACAAAGCAACATCTAAGGATTTTACGAATATGAGGTTCAGATAAAGGATTAAGCTCAAGGAGTCAAATTTACTTTAGGATTTTCAGAAAGGCATGAGACTTGACAGTGTCTCTGGAAACTAAAGAAAACAGGGCTACAAAGTTAACAATAACAAACTATCTCAGCTGACACTTAATAGCTTCTCATGCTACAGAATATGCTATGTAGATCATCACCCTAGTTTAAACATCAGGGTAGAAATGGGTTATTAGCAGCAAACTCTCCTGATACACATTACTTCTGTAAACAAGGGACGGATAGATGGACAAAATGACCCAATAGTTATCAATGTAACTAAGAAGTATTTTAATCCAGAGAATCTGGTAGGACCTGAACAGTCTAAAAATGTTCCCTGCCCCAAATTTTCCAGCTCTAAAATCAATGGTAACATTTTTATTCATACATACTTGTAAACTTTCACAGAATCACTAAAAGTCATCAAACTGAAACATTCAACAAAGTATCATGAAAATCAGCCATTTTGTACTAATTATAAAGCAATCATATTTAAGTTATTTTTCACTTGTCTTAATTTTTCTTGAGGGAACTTTTAAGATTCCTTCTAGCAACCCATACTTTAGTGTGAAGTACCCAGTTTAACGTTCTCTTTCAAACTGTGGGAATGTAACTGTAATCATCACTCTCAAGTACCCACACTAGTAGGAAAAATATACAGTAAGTAAATATAAAGTACGCAGTGATCAGACCAGGGTGTAAGTATTATTTTCACTAGGCTAATGGGATTTGGCAGTCTGTCAGTAAAATGTGATATACTATTCTAAGAATATGTAAAGCTTTCGAAAAACAAAGAACAGACTCAAAGGTCTTACAGGTTGTGTTTAGTGACAGAGCATCTGCCTATGGCATGAATGTCATAGACTCCCAACACCCACTGAAGAAAAAAAAAAACAAGATTCCCAGACTTTCTCTACCTAGCCTTCTGGTTTCTTTTCTAGATCAGCTGCAGGTGGTCAGGAAGTAAGGACAGTGCTGCTGTTAGAAGCTGAATCAGGATTGCCAGCTCATCCAAACGCAGTAATAGCTTCACCTGGACTTGTATGGCTAAGCCAAGCCATATTCAACTTTGAACCACATTCTCCAACCTTCTTTTCCTCTTAATTTTACTCCTTAATCAGATAACTTGTTTCATTCTGGCAAAGGAATTTAAGACCTCAGTTTTAATGGACAAAGTGTAGCAAAGAACTAAATTTAGTCATGACAGTGAGGCGTCTGAGCACAGGTCTTAGTCTGACTCACCAATCACCAGATCTTATTAGCATGCGTCTAACTCAAAGTAGCCACAGTCTCATTTGATAAACAAATCTACCTCCAAGACAATTTTAACTAAAGCCTTATAAATATTATTTATAAAAACAGGTTTCAATTTTCTTTTCAAAAATTTTCCAAGGTTGTTATTATCTCATTTTTACTTACAAGGAAACTAATGGTTACAAAGTTCAAAGGACTATTTCATTATCCCATCATTAAATAGGAACTGTGATTCATTCCTTATAATGCTCAGCGTATAAGCTAATTTGTATGTTGTTTCACTCCTGTAATAATATTAGCAACAGACTTAAGTATACACCACCATTATTCAAACATATGCATTTACTCGATTACAATATTTTTTTTTTAAATATCTAAAGCAATTTAAAAGCTATCATTTGCTGTAATTCAAAGTTCTCTCTACTGAATATTTGGCACATTATATTATCAAAATAAAACCTGACTCTTAAATAGAAACTTAATTCTAGAATATTGCCAGGTGAGAAATACATGACAGTCTGTGAAATCACAAAATTTAAAAGCCATAATCTGAGAAGCTTGCTCAGGAAAAGAAATCTGTGAAGTCAATGATCTTTCCCATCAAATGCCTCTTCATCAGCCAGCACTGGGAACCCTCAGGACAGAAGCCAGTTCCTTCTTCTCTAGTTCATGCTCCCCACTTTTCACTGCTACTTGGTTATTCAGCTTCGTTGATTTCACCTATCTCAATCTACTCCAAATATCCCCTCAAACCTTTTAATGTAACCTAGAAATAACACAAATCCTCAGTGAGTACTACACCTAGTAATATCATTACACTAACCACAGCCTTTTATTATCTGCAAAAGTTTGCATGTCAGCACTGGTACTATTTACATTAAGAGATGTACAGCAAAACATTTTGCAATGACCACATGACTTATAAAGGCCTGAAATCTTGAAGCTATTTCCCACTTCCACCCCAACCTTTAACTTATTTCCCCCAAATAAACTTTAGGAAAATTTGTAAATATATACCAATGTCACAGTGCTTCTCATCACATCCTAATAGTATACCAGGTATACAATCCGCTATCAATTTCTGTGAAAAACTAATCATCAAACTATTGGGCATGTAAGGTTACTGATGGAGCATACCACTTCCATAGCATGTGAAAGGCCTTCAGTTGTAGGCGTTAACTAAAATATCACTTTTTTTTTGGCTTTTGTTTACAATCATAACACCTCCTTATAGACAGGAGGCATGGTGACACACATCTGTAACTCCAGTTCTCAAAGAAATAAGACTGGACAATCTAAAGCCTAAGGCCAATTTGTGCTACACAGTAAGACTCTATCCCAACAGAAAGAAATAAAAAAGAGAATAAGAGCATGATGAATTAAAAATAATAAAAATAAAAATAATCATATTATTTTTATGTACAATCTCTGAAAACTTGAAAAAATACAGAAGCCAAGCCCCTTAAATTTCTTGAAAATAGATATACCATTATTTAAAAATTAAAAACAAATCCTTTTAAAATTTTTGTGCACAAGAAAGAGAACATTTATAGTCTGGATCTGAGAACAACTTTGTAAAATCAGTTTTCTCTGTCCACCTTTATGTGAAGTCTAGAGATTAAACTCAGGTCACCAGGTTTGTAAGCAAATGGCTTTATGTGCTGGACCATCTCATTGGGGGCCCAAATTAAAGTTCTGGGATGGAGAGTTGAAATCCCCTGCACCAGCATAGATATGTACTTAGCAGCAGAAATCTGCTATCTATTACAACTCTGCTAGGGGTGACAGACACAGTGTAAATACGGGCTTGCCTGCTAGCAAGCCTAGCAGAAACAGTGGGGTCCAGGTTCAATGAGAGATCCTATCTCAAAAATCAGGCAGAGAACACTAGAGAAAGATACCCTTCCAAAACTCCTGACTTCTACACACACACACCCCACACACATGATAAGTAAAGTTTAAAGATAAAAAACTCATAGAATGGTAGAAAATACTTGCAACCATAACTGTGGTAGGGTTTACTGTTCACATCATATAAGGGATTCTAACATTTTAATTTAAGAAAACCAATATCCCACTTTAATAATAAGCAAAAGGCCAACAGAGAAATGAAAAACTGTTCACCATCAGGAAAATGCAAATTAAAGCTACAATGAAGGTATTACTTCATATCTCCCTGTTAGAGTAGCTATTGTCAACAGTAGCATGGGAATTGGTATAGCTGTCACGGAATAATGGCCATTCTTCAAAAATCTGAAGCAGAAAAAGCTATATGATCCCACAACATAAACTTTGGATATACATCTAAAAACTTGAACTATGTCAAAGGGATATGTACAAGGTACATTACAACACTTTTCACAACATCCAAACAGCTAATCAACTTAAAGAGTCCATCAGAATGAATAGAAGGAACATTTACTTTAAGATGGGGGAGCATGAAATTCATTATAGTAAATGAAATAAGCCAAGCAAACAAACCCTTCACAATCTCACATACAGACTGCAAAATGAACTCACAAATGGAAGGAGAGTGTGCATTATCAGGGTTCATCTGGTAGAGATGGCAATGGTTGGTCAAAGGCAACGAAGTTTCAAATAGGGAGAGATTTTTACATAAACGAAACAGAGGGACTAATACCAATGTATTTATTTAAAAACTAAGTAAAGTTCATTTTTAAAAGGATGACTGTAGAACCTGGAAAGGCTGTAACTGCTATTAATACTCAACAACATGCTGCTTTTATTGACGTATGTGTCTGTGTCAAATTATACTGATAAAATCTGAACTTTTCGAGGCTTAAACTGTGCTATCAACTTAAAAAAAAAATCCCAATTTATTATGGTAAAATGACACTACCTAGAAATTAACAGTCACATTGGGCTAGAAATAGTAAAGAATTTTTCCACTTGCACAGAAGTAATGTACTGTATTAGATATGCAAAGTCCTACCTAAAAGAATTTGATTACAGAAAGGAATCAAGAATTCTCTAAATAATAAAAGAAAAGTGAGGTGATGGATATGTTATTTAGCTTCATTGAATTATCTCAGACTGTATAAATAAATACCACACTGCACTCTATTAAACATACAAGATTGTGAAAATAAAACATTCATTCAAATTTTAAATCTTGTGAGGCGGGAGAAATGAACACTTTGGAAGCACTTTCCCAGCACTTAGAAGCTAGAGGCAGGGGAATCTCAGTGACTTTAAGGCCAGCTGGTCTATGGAGCAAGTTCCAGGTTAGCTAGGGCTACACAGGGAAACCTTGTCTCAAGAAAGTAAAATAAATAAAATAAAAAATTAACTTAAAAAAAATAGTAACATTCAGCCAAGTGTGGTAGCACATGCCTTTAACCCTAGCACTGGAGAAGCAGAGGCTGGCAGATAGATCTCCATGAGTTCAAGACCAGCCTGGTCTATATAGAATTAAAGACATTGAGGGCTACATGAGACCCTGTTTCAACAAAACAAACTACTCTTCAGCTTAGCTCTTCTAAACATGCCAAACAAGGAAAGTGTACACTAGTAAATCAGGGTCATTCCAGTGAAAACCTTCCACTCCCTTTGTAAAGTCCTTTTCACACATCTTCAATGCTTCGAATACCAATAAGCCTCCCAAATTCTTGTTCTGGTTAGCAGCCTTTACAATGCCATTAATAAATAATTAAAGAAGCAGCTCATATAGTTTAAGGATTAATCGATCCCCAGAGTATTTCCACCATAAAAACACTAATCAATAAAATCCTGCCATAATATTTTACATAGTACTTACAGGCAAGTGTATGTGTACAGTTGTGTACTAAAGGGTCCCTAGAAGCTCAGCCCTTTCCTTGATGCACAACTATCCACTAAGTCTCAAAGCTTCACCACATAAAGCACAAGCATTTCTGGAAGTCTCCACGGTCACATAATTTTGCAATAAGCTATAACTGCATCGCTTTCTTTCTGAGTCAATCACCCATAGAAAGCAATGAGCAGTCCTCCAGAGAGGAAACTGATTTCATTTTCGTTGAACAAGTATCCTCCTAATTCATCTGAACCACAAAGCCTTTTAATTTCTTAACAAGCTGGGACTGCTAAAAGTCCTACCATTAAGGTCTTTTCCATCTGTTTCATATCTGTTAACCTTGAAGTAAAAAACCAGTATTCATATCTAAAAATCAATAAAGCTGGTGAGTGCTTTAACACAGATATAAACTATTTTATTTAAAATTCACTCAGTGTTCCATATATACACGTCTAGGCACTTTTTATCTCTATCTCCCACTGCATCTCTCACTAGCTTTTTCGGCCAGTGTCTGTTTCTGAGGCAGGGTCTCATGTAGCCCAGACTAGCTTAACAACCAGATGTTGGCCTAGCTCCTCTTGCTCCCACTTCTCAATGCTAGAATTTCAGGTCTGAACCATCTTGCCTGTTCATTGTTTGTCCAGGCACAGAAATGGCAAATGACAACTGATTACACAAAACAGCCTTATATCCCATTACCACAATCAACTTAGCCCATTTTCCTCCAACTCCTATTACTTTTACTTAGCTATCATAAACTATATGCAGAATTATAATAACTTCTGAATCAGTATAGCTTCTGAAATATCAAGAAAACTTTAAGTTTACTAATGAAGTTCAGTGATTTTTAACAATATTTTAATACTGAGAAAATTCACATTAATTAAAACAAACTCTGACATTAAAAAAACCCCAGTCTTGAGATGTAATGTTTACTATGCATAAGCAGAAAGCCAGAAAATATTAAGCAAATAATTGTCAAATATTTCAAATAAATTTCTGCAAATGTTATAGAAGAAACATTAAAAATAGTAAGTCTTACAGTGACAAAATCAGAGGAAGAAATCTTAACTGGATATTAAAAGTACCTGTCTCATCTATGATGGGAAATAGGAAGATACACAAATACTCAAAATGAATAGAGAATCTTCGAAATAATTCAACTGCACTAAAAAATACTTAAAGGTAAAAAATGAAGCCAGAAAGTTAAAAATGAGAACTGCCTAACTAGGCCTATACTTTCATTCACACACACTCTTATCATTTACAGATTTCAAAGTTCAATGTAGACATTAGTTTGCTTAATTGAGTAATTTCCCCTTTACCTTATTTAAAATAGCTCTTAATGAATACCATGTTATCTCATTCCTGAAGTTTCAATTAAATGCATAATTTGACAAATGCAAAAGTGAATATTTTCATATGAATCATTATTATTGATATGATCATATATGTACCTCTACATTACTTTCTTTATTAAGACTACCATAGTGACAATATCAGAAGTGTAAACAAAATAAAAAGGACAGGAATGGAAAAAAGGAGGAGAAAGGAAGAAGAGAGAGGAGAGGGAGGAAGAGGGATCTCTACTGTGTGGGAGGTCACAACACACCACAGAACTTAAAATAAGCAGGCTTAAGTGTGACTTTTATTCTGTGGTTTTTAATCAAGTTCTTTTCACCTTCTCAATCTGTTTTTTCACACAGCTAACAGTGACACTATCACCTACCCTAACTCACTGCTTTCTGACCAGGGAAAATGCCTGCTGAACATGACTAATAAAAAAGAAAGAAAACCTTTCATGATGCAGCTCATCACATCAGATTTTGAGATCTAACAATTAAATTACATCCCCTAAATCCTAAAACCTGCTGACTGGTGTATAAGTTATCACTTGCAGACACACAAAGTCATTTGTATCTACTATATTTCAAAAGTGAGGTTGTTTATGGAGCTTTTTTAAAAAAATGATAAGCTAAGTTCAGCAAAACTCTTAAGTAATGAATTCTTTTCTGTTCAACTAATGACAATATTCAGAGGAGGAAGTAAGATGTTTTAAAATTGGTCAAGAAAGCTGAAAGGCAGCTGAACAAAGTGGTTACTTTCTGAGCTGAGTCAGGAGATGCGATTTCTAGTGTCAACTTTTTCACTAATAACTGTTTGACCTTGGACAAGTCTCTGGGCTGCAATCTGCTTATCTATAAAATGTCTACAGAAAATCAGAGATGAGATCAAAGTACAATTTAATCTGAGTCTTTCTTTAGAGCTGCAGCCCCAAGTACTGCTTGATAAAGAAGCTCTTCAGGCACTGCCAGCACTGGAACACTGGCTCCGCCACTAACAAGGCTGTGTGATGTACATACAGCAACAAGGCTGTGTGATGTACACACAGCATAAGGACAGCTTACTACCATCTCTGACCTGTTTAAAATGCTTTGGTGAAACATTCCGTCATATTAAAATGCAGACGTTTAGAATCCTAGAGGAATCCAAATCAAGGAAGGATCTTTGTATTAGCGCACTACTTTTACGTGAAAAGATCAAAACCCAGGGCTGGAGAGATGGCTCAGCGGTTAAGAGCTCTTGCAGAGGTCCTGAGTTCAATTCCCAGCAACCATATGGTGGCTCACAACCATCTATAATGGAATTTGATGCCCTCTCCTGGTGTGTCTGAAGACAGCTACAAGTGTACTCATATAAATAAAGATAAATAAATAATTTAAAAAAAAAGATCAAAACCCTAAAAAGTTTTATCAAAAGGACATTTCATGCAAATATATTATAGACACCACTGAAAGGTTATTAATAATATGATATAAGAACAGCTGCTCACTGAAATATCAGAGTAAAAATAAAAAAACAAGTATTTGCTTTCTAAATCTACAACTAATAACAACTCATAATAGTCTGTAACAACGAAAGTAACTTCAGAAATATGTAGAATTAGGAAACCTAAGTGAACGTCTACCTCCTAAAAATGTGCAGTTCATAAATTAACAATAAACCAAAAAGGATTTCCCAGGCACGTCGTGTATGCCAGATTTTGGGCACAGATGAAAACAAATACTAAAGTACAAGGCTTCTTAGCTAGACAAGTTCCCAAAACTTGGAAAGTCCAATCTGTCCTGCTGTACTATCGCTTTTCACACAGTAAAATCCACTTGTTTCGAATATTTTATACCCTTTTTGGCCCGCGTAGGACTGTAGGATGCCCAATGACCATCAACGTTGTTTACTACCCTCACATCAGCTCACAAAGATGCCCAAACCAGTCCCCTGACATCAGGAACCTCACAGAACTTATTTGAGCAGCTTCTGGGATTTTATCCAATCTACAAGCAACAGACATCCACACCTGCAATAGCCCATTCGCACAGCTATATCACCTCTGGTCATTAAACTAGTTACACCGATTAAGTTCTTCCCCCTAAAGTATTGCTAGTGCAGGCAAACTCTACTTCTTCAAAAGTCTGGTTTTCGCACTGGACAGTGGGCACTAAGGAAGGGGAAACTGATTGGTTCATCGTTGTTGCCCTACTTCCATTTCAGGTCAAATGAGGAAAAAAAAAACAAAAAACAAAAAACTGTTCCACGGAGAGAAGCAAGGGGGGCACCCGCAGGTCAGTAAGGTGGATGCCAAACTGAACTTTGGGATCAGGGGCTCTGAAGGAACGTGACGGGATGTGGGAGGCAGGGGAGGAGGGCACGAGGCCAGCGAGTGTGGCTGGAGGAACCGGGCTCACTTCGCGGAGCAGCCAGGGTAGGGCTGAAAGGCACAATCGCTCAGGCCGGCTGTCACCGCCAGGAGGTTGACCCAGCGGGGAGGGGAAGGGCCCCAGCAACCCCGGGACACGGACAAGGGCCAGCACCGGGACCCGGGGACCACGACCGCCTCGGGGCAGCGGAGCGGACTCCACCAAGGAGCGACAGCTCGGTCGAAGGGGAGCGGCGGCGGGAGGAGGTGGAACTCTGCCGAGTCAGCACCGCGCCCACTCGGTGGCACTTGTGGGAAGCCGGCGGCTGCCCGGCCGGGCCTCGGCTCAGGTCGGGCCCAGCGCCGGGAGCGGCGTCTGTGACGGGCTGGCGCCGGCCGCTCACCCGCCTCTCAGGTAAACACTGGGCGCCGCTTACCTCTGTTAACATCATTACACCCCGGGGGAGTGAGGTCCTCCCTAGCCTCGCCGCATGGCAACAGCCGTAGCAGCAGCGGAAACTGCCCGGGCCGCCGCCAACGGCGGCAACTGCTGCTTCAGTCCTGTCCCGGGCGGCGGCTTTACTCGGCTTCGCTGGCTTCCCCCTGGCCCGGCTGCTCGCGACGGACGCGCCGCCATCTTGGAAGAGCGACGTCCGCGTCTCCCAGCGACGTGCGCTCCCATTGGCTGGCGCGCCGGGCGCGAGCGTCTTGTGACTGTCTCCATGGCGCCGGCGCGCGCAGGGACGACAGCGGGGGCTGGGCCGCGCGCGACCCGGGACCTCCGCGGCTGGTTGGATCCCCGGCCACGGTGGTGGCCGGTTTGCTGGCTGGTGGAGCGGCCGAGGCTGCGTGCCGGCGGTGAAATTTCCATCTCGCATCTCCCCGACCCAATGGAGACCGTACGGTGCTCGGGACACTCGGCTGCGGTCCCCTCCGCCGCGCGGTGACCTGAAACTGCCGTCCGCTCCGCGCCTCATTCCGAAACTTTGGCCGAAACTTGCCTGGGTTGCTCCCGGTGCTCAGTAAGTCCTGTGCTGGGTGCGCGACAGGTTGTAGACGTGAGGAGGGCAGATCTCCTTCACCCCGATCCTGGCAGAGTTAAGGGCTCCTGCTTTGCTGATTGGCCAGAACCTGCCCAAGCCTGAAGGCTTAGTGTTTCTTTCATAGTCTTAAAAATCAAGCAGCTTTCGCCCGGTAGTTGTAGTCTTCGCAGCTTTATTGGGATTTTTTTATATAAAATATTTATGTTTATATATCAGAGTGAACGCATTTCATCATATGTCTCTGTAAGTAGTTACGAATGAAATGAGCCTGAACTCTGAAATTCTGTGACTTGAACTGCTGATACTACGCCACCTATCTCAGGCCACTTCGACTGGAGTGATGGTAAAAATCACTCGCTTCTTCCTGAATTGCTATGAAGTAGTTTTCGTGAAAAGCCTCTGCTGTTACAAACCAACTTACAAGGAAACTGAGAAGTGTTTGGACTTGAAAAATAACACACTTGTGTCGCATTCTTACCAAAAAAAAAAAGTTTATAAAAGGGATTATGGAAAACTAAAGCCAGCAGTTACTTCCTCTGTACTGAAATCTTTGCACTTAACAATGGTACTATTGTGCTAAATGTAATTTAAGGAGGTACTTATAAATTCTCACAACAGTAAATAAAGCAAATGCATTACAAACCCTGTGTTATCTCTATTCTTTTGTGTCCCCCAAAGGGAAATTTGATTTAAGATGTCATGCAGACTTTGAAGAAAAGCCCTGAGTGCTCCATTCAGTGAGTTTATAGCAAAGTTATTTTTTGTTTTTACTGGGCAACTTATATCTAATTTTTCTGCTACTGGAACAAGTACATTCTAACATCTTCAGTACAACAAAATATAATTGTAGTGTTGGCAGATTAATCTGTAAGTAGGAAACAAGATTGAAAAATGCAAACTGTTAATGCTAAGAGAAACCAAGAGAAGAGACAACAAGGAACCTGAAAGAAGATACTGTTCCATCCTGTAGATAAGAATGCAGAAGGTTCATTAATGTTTAAAATACCGACTATTGAATTAAAGCTGTAATTTAGGTGGCTTCCCTGGGTATTTTATTCCACTTTTTCCATCAATTTCCTTTTGTATAAGCAAGATGGTTTCCCTTTTTTAAAAGGTGACAAATTTGGACCCTGGCTGAACATTCACAGAGCCCTAGGTTAAATACCCAGTACCACTTAAGTCTGATGTAGCAACAGATGCCTGTAATCCCAGCTCTTGGGCTGTAAAGCCTGGAGAATTAGGAATTCCAGGTTATTGTCAGTTTAAAAATAAGTAAGCAAAACAAGTTCCAGGCCATCCTGGCTAAGGGAAACCCTGTGTGAAAGGGGAGAGGAGCAGAAATTTATTTGCACACAAACCTGTGCTATAATGTGGGTATGCCTTTAGCCTTCAGAACTTTGTAAGCCTGGGAACAAATCAAGATTCCTAGCCCTTCCAATCAAAGTCTCAGCCAGAATCTAAAAACTCTTATGCTGATTGTCTACATACACATAAACACATTTGGACTACGAAGTTTGTGCTAACAATTCAAGCCCACTCCCTGCTCCTGTAATAACTGGACATCCTACTGTCCTGAGACATTAATTAGCACAGCTAGACAATAATAATTAGCACAATTAGCTCTATTCTGAACAATTATTTTCAATGCCAGCAAGGAAGCTTACCCTAGGCTCCCACTTACTCTGCTGCCTCTCACCTTCTACTTTCTGTTTGTTGTGTTCTCCTTTTCATAGCACTTATACTTGCTGGATTCCCTTCTTATTTTCTGTCTTCCAGTAGAGTGCAAGCTTCATGAAATCAGGAATCTCATGTGTTCAGCTATGTCTCCTCAGTGCCCCCAAACACTGGACCAGTATGTGGCACAGAGTAAATGTTCAATGCTTCTTACATGAATAGTGAGCCATTTCCTGAGAGACCTCAGGAAAATACCCTAGTGAAAGCTAGAAACAAATCCTCTGTGTTGAAAATTAAAATATTTAAAAATTAATGTTGCATATTCTTATTTTGTATTATGGGACAATCACTTTGGTCACCGTAGACAGAGCTAGAGGGTACCAGGACAGACTGTGAGCTTTGTATTTTCCTGGTGGCACTGGGAATGAGCCTAGGCCTCATTGCCTGCTAAAATAGAACTCTACCAATGAACTATATCTCTGGATTTCTTGTTACTCTCTGTTTTTACAGAGTCTCAGTGTGTTCCTCCAGCTGGCTGTGAACTCACTGTAACCCAGAGGGGCCTTGAGTTCTACCTCAATCCTACCTCAGTTCCTGAATAGCTAGGATTATTGGCCTAGTTTCTCTTGACCACCTTACAATGTTGTTGTACAAAAGTGTTGCAGTGTTAGATATACGTCAGTTTGCTGGCTAAAGCAATAAAGGAAAGTGGCTTTTTGCAGAAAATTTCAGAAACTGACTTTTGTAGCTGGAGGAGAAAATGCTTACACAAGCAAGTAACTCTAAAAATCAAAGAAAGCCCCCAGTTTAGAAAGGGTCACATCTTCATTCCCTGTGACCTTGAGGATGCCCTATTCCTGCCAGTTGGCTTAGAGGAAATCTGAGATAGGAGGCTGCTGGACTACCGATAAGAAATTTAAAACAAAACAAGCTTTCTTTCGAAGCACATGATACTGCAAAGGGTTTGCTCCTAACAGCTATGTGAATCAGCCTGAGGAACATAGACAGGATGACCCAGAAGAGGGAATGGGTAAAAGTTAACCCTAGACACTTATAAACAGGCCATTGATGATACTGATGTCTAAGCTTCCAAACACTGAATATTTATTGCCAATTTCTTTGGTTTTGAAACAAAAATGTTTTTGACATATTCATCTTTCCACAACATGGGTCTAATTTCATTTTAAGAAACTGAAAAAGTATGTTCTTAACTCCCCAAATTGCATCTATCCAACAATGTTCATGTTTAAATTTATGTGCAATAGGCCAATCTTAGTTTTATTTGCAAAGCATGATTCTAAGATTCACAGTGTTGCAATGTATGTATTAGTTAAATCAAATGAGGAAAGTTAAATATCTTACTATCTTTATGATGAAAACTTCCAAATCCTCACTTCTAACAAATTTGAAATAAGCCATCTACTGCTGATGTACACTGTCCTTTGGTGAGCATTAAGCATCATACTTTCATTAACAAGGTCCAGAGCCAAACCCGTAAAACAAGACTGAAATAACATACTGACCCCAGACATACATCCTAAGAACACACAACAGTGTATCCCCATTCGGTTAGAAGTTAGTAGGTAATTCAAGTCTCAGAGCTGTAAAGTCAAGCTTTGAATAGCCCAGCACATCCTTTTCTTCTCTTGAATGGTACTTTACTGATGATGTACTGACCCAACTTAACACTAAGACAGACAAATAACATGGAGCTTCTGCTAACAGCATAGAGAGCCACAAAATGATAATGTTCATATATCTCCTCAATAAGAGCTTTAAAACAAAATTACATTAAGATCTATATAGGAGTACATTAAAATTATGTAATAGCCTAATACATTAGTAGTATAATAAGTTAATAGTGCTCCAATCAATAGTTTTAATAACAAATACTTTGGGCTGGGAGATGGCTCAATGGATAATGCTATATATACATATGTATGTGTGTATATTATATATACATATATATTTAATATTTAAGCCATATTCAATATATAGATGTATATATTATACACACACACACACATATATATATGTACTTATATATACTGAGAATCGGAGTTCAGATCCCCAGAACACATGAAAAGCTGATCTAGGTAGGTCAGATCCATAACCCTGCTGCTTCCCCAGGGAGAAGAAGTTTGAAGGCCAGCTTGCCTTGTACCTGCAACAGGAAGAACAAATGAGACCTTGCCTCAACCAAAACAGAAGGTAAGGATTGGTTGTCCTCAGACCCCTACATAGGCCATAGCATATACATGCCCCATAAACACACATACAAATACAGGCTTCTTTTTTTCTTTTGAGTATTTAAAACCACAAAAGCTAGATGTAGAGCACTTTTAAACATGTTATTCTTGGTCACAGAAACTGGTGGTGCCTTTTAGTGTGGCATCATAGCAGGCATTTGGAAGAGGCCTTACAGATCCGTGACAGGTTTCTCGGGTCACCTACTTCCCTCCTCCATGCTCTACTCCTAGAAAAAGTCACCAGCGCAGTCCTTTCCTAGAAAATGGAAATGTGTGCTGCTCTTCTCTGGGGACAGTTCTTCAGCAAACTGCTTGGATTTCTTTTCCATGAGAAGTCTGTCACTTCTCTATTTTGAAAAACTTGGTTTTTTGACAGCTTCGTACAAACAATAATAAATTTAGTCACTTACCATCTTCTTTCATACTTTCCTTCCCTCCTTCCCCTGACCTTCTCCCCATCGAGCCCTGTCTCCTTAGCATGTCTGCTTTCTGTGTCTAACACTCCAAGTTTAATGGCAGTGCCTTGCCCAAGCGTGCGTGGGAGGTTACCTATTGGAACACAGGAAGCAGAAGCTCCAAATCACTCAGACAGATCTGGGGACATTGGTACCTCTTTCATACTGGTAGTTGTAGTCCAGCACTAGTTTATTAATCTGATACTCTGTTTTTTATCTAGTGATATGCTTTTGGTTGCCCTGTGTCCTTTCATGTGTTCTGGTCAGTGAGGGATGAGTTGTTGTTGTTGCTGTTGTTGTTGTTGTTTTGTTGTTGTTGTTGGGGGTTGATGGGTGTTGGGCTTTTTTTATTTGTTTTGTTTTCCTTTTGACTACTTCCTCTATTTCTGGTTGCGTAGGCTATTACTGCCCCTTCCTTGTCCAGGCCTAAAAATCAGTCATTTCTCAAAGAAACCTCCGTTCCATTCATTGAGAAATAATCTTAGGAAGGAGACCTAGACTCTGGAAGAGCTGTCTGCTGCTTGGACTGCTTTTCATTTGGGGCCATTAGAGCTAGCAGAGCCAAGAAACTGCCTGAGCTGCTTTTCTTATCGCTGTGAAGAAAGCCCCTATAAGAATAATTGAGAAATTAATTTTGGATCAATTTCAAGAACTACATCCCATCTTTTTTGGCAGTAACAGGCTGCAGCTTCATCACTGCAACCAACCAGGAATAGAGACTACCTACCCCCCAAAAAATTTCTGTCAGCCGTTCCACACAGTCCTAAAAATCCACAGCCTCCCAAAATCAGTACCACTTGAGTGTCACAAGTGTACAAACATGTGCATCTAAGGAGGACACTTTGCATGCAAACCAGAACAGAAATGCAAGTATGTTTGTACATAACAATCTATATCTATATTAAGCTAAACATAGCTAGTCATGCTAGTTCAACCCTATAGTCCCACTGATTGGGAGGCTGAGGCAGGAAATCAAGGCCAGCCTGGGATATATGAATCAATATCTATAAACAAATAAAAATGTATACAAATTTCTCCAATCTAACATTATCAGAAAGCTCATTCTAGCCTTCTCTTTATGTACAATTCATATTTCAATAGTAAGAAACTGGCTTTCTATCATCTGTATATATTTATTTAATTGTTCCTTTATATATATATATATGTATATACACATAGAGAGAGAGAGAGGGTGGGGGAGAGAGAGAGAGAGAGAGAGAGACCAAGGAAAGAGTCCACTTAGTAAAGTGCTTATTTTGAAAGCCTAAGTTTGATTCTCAGAACCCATGTAAAATGTCGGGACATTATGGTGCACACTTGTAACCCTGGCCTTGGGGAGGCAGACAGACCATTGGCCAGCCACCCCAGCCAATGATGAACTCCAGGGCAATTACCCTGAAAGGAGGTGGACAGCATTCCTGAGGATTACACCACACCTGAAGTTGCCTTCTAGTACACACATGAGCTCATGTGCATGGCCACACATTCCCAGAGGCACATAAAAACGTCCACAGAGATGAATTTATAAATGCATGTATAGCAATATCGGAATTATTAGCATCTACTCTCATAGGAAACATTTATTACCCAAAGTACAGAGTTTATGCCTACAGAATTGTTAGTTTTCCAGACTCAAACATTTCCAAACTTACTTGGTATAACACCTCTTCTCCCATAACCTTCAGTGAGATTGTCTCGTGTATTTATAATACAGTTGGATTCCTGGTGGCCATTGGCTTTCATTCCTGAGATCAACCAGATCTAAATGGCTTGGTTTTCTTTTTCTTTTTCTTTTTCTTTTTCTTTTTCTTTTTTTCTTTTTCTTTTTCTTTTTCTCTTTTTGTTTTTGTTTTTCAAGACAGGGTTTCTCTGTCTATCCTTGGCTGCCCTGGAACTCACTCTGTAGACCAGGCTGGCCTCGAACTCAGAAATCTGCCTGCCTCTGCCTCTCAAGTGCTGGGATTAAAGGCGTGCGGCACCACTACCCAGCTTGGTTTTCTTTTTATTTGTGAATGTTGCCTTGCTGCCTGTGCTGTGACATTCCATGCATCTTCCCAAATTCACAATGTCATGTATTCACCTTCATATCATACAGAATAGTCTCTTGACCCTAAAACATAAGGGAAGAAGATGACACAGTTGTTTTCACACGTTCATCTGTAGATCTGAACAACCAATGACTTTATTGAATAAAATATTCTCTCTAATACCCAGCCAGCTAATGTTTACTAAGTTTTTACTATGTGCTAGATTCTAAGTGCTTTCACAACAGCCCCTTAAGATAATAACTGTTATTATTCCCATCTTACAAAGAAGGAAACTAAAGCCAGAGAGTAAAAATATTTTGCCCAACTTATACAACACATATAATAGTACAATCAATATTTTAAAAAGTATATATACAGAGGTGCATTTATCTTACAATATGTACATATATAGCCTTATATAGACATGTGTATATCACATAGTTATATGGTTAGTAATCATTATGTCTGTATTTATATTCAGACACATTAAGGTAAACCTTAAAACTCAATTATTTCACACATCTTTGTCTTCGAATAGACACGAGTCACGAAGTGGGATTGAACTCTGACCTCCTGTTTTTGTCTTCAAAGGAGGAAATGAGAAAGGGAATCAGTCCTAGACCAAGCCTAATATGTCTCCTTATATAAGGCTTACCTCAGCTACTTCCATGTTTACAGAGGAAGGGTGAAATCAAACACTGCCATTATATTGCTTCCTGTCTTGCTGGCCTCACAACTAGGGCTGCCGCTTTTCCCCAGTTTGCTCTAAGACCCAGGTACGCTGCCCCATAGCAGTGTGTTAGTGGGCCTGGAGTTAGTCTGCCATGCCTCCCCCCTTCCGTCAATGATATTTTGTTTTCAGTGAAAATTTGAAGCTGAAAACTACTTGTAGTAAATATATAAACAGCTAAATGGAAGAGAAATTACACATGTGCCCTGGATAATTATTGCCTATGGAATAAAAATAAAGCAGAGAACAGAATGTTTGCAGCGTGGCCCTGCCTCTTGATATTAATAGAACAAAATCCTTGAAGTGAAAAATCACCAGTTAAGTTGTAGTTTCTTTTCTCTGTAAAGGTAGATTGAAACGTATAGTTAGATTAGCCCTGCTGTATGGCCCATAGCACAGCGGGTTATCTTAATCACCAGGCCAAGCCTGCGCAGCAAATCAAAAGCTGCTCAGGGCTCTTTCTGCTTTAAAACTCAGATGCTTCCTGACAAGAAGCAAGTTGCAGTTTCCTTTCCTATCACTTTTCTTCCTCAAGCACATTCATCACCCACCACCTTATACAGAGCCTCACTGCTGAGCAGAGACAAGGCTGCGGCTGCTGCTGCTGTGAACTGTTTTGCGTATGGTAATGAACTTGCGTTGCCACGTTTTCCCCCCAGCCGCCCCCCCCCCCCATAAAACACCTCCTGCTTTGAAAAGCGTATGTGCAAATGATCAGAATTCAGAAGAAATGGGGGAGGAAAAACAAAACAAAACAAAATGCCAAGACAACAACCTACTGACATATAAAAGCAAAGCAAAGCATTAAATAAGGAATGTGTGAAGTAAGTCAGTTCTTGAATCTATAAGGACCTTTCACCTCTTTGGGATGGGTTAGATTTATAATTTGTATTGTTCGTTAAATCAGCAAAATGCTGAGGGTTTCACATTTTATTTTTAAAAATAGATGTCCTTTTCGGGCTTTCCTGTTGCCGGGGAAGCAATCTTTCCGTTGCTAACCAAAAGCCAAATGTTCTGCTTTGAATGGGACCTGTTTGCTTATATTGATAGAAATGCTACATGGATGGATGAATGAAGGAGTGTGTGTGTGGGGGGGTGTACATTTTTTTCCTGCATCTATAAGAAAATCACCTGCTTTGATGATTTGAATGATACAAGGCTAATACCCAAAATATACAAATAACTCAAGAAGTTAGACCAAATAACCAAATAACCCAGTTAAAAATGGGGTACAGAGCTAAACAAAGAATTCTCAACTGAGGTATCTCGAATAGCAGAGAATCACCTAAAGAAATGTTCAACATCCTTAGTCATCAGGATAATAAATGCAAATCAAAAGGACCCTGAGATTCCACCTTATACCAATAAAAAATGGCTAAGATAAAAAACTCAGGTGACAGCAGATGCTGGCAAGGATGTGGAGAAAGAGGAACACTCCTCCATTGTTAATGGGATTGCAAATTGGTGCAACTATTCTGGAAATCAATCTGGCGGTTCCTCAGAAAATGGGAAATAGTTCTGCCTGAAGATCCAGCTATACCACTCCTGGGCGTATACCAAAAAGATGCTTCAACATATAACAAGGACACTTGCTCCACTATGTTCATGTTTATTTATAATAGCCTTATTTATAATAGACAGAAGCTGGAAACAATCCAGATGTCCCTCAATGGAAGAATGGAAGAATGTGGTACGTTTACACAATGGAATACTACTTAGCTATTAAAAATAACAACTTCATGAACTTTGTAGGTAAATGGGCGGAACTAGGAAATATCATCCTCAGTAAGGTAACTCAGACCCCAAAGGATGACATACATGGTATATACTCACTAATAAGTGGATTTTAGTGCAAAAGCTCAGGATACCCATGATACAACTCAGAGACCATATGAAGCTTAATAAGAAGGAAGGCCAAAGTGTGGATGCTTCAATCCCACTTAGAAGGGGGAACAAATAATCATGGATGCAAAGGGAGGAAAGGACCTAGGTGGGAGAAGGGAGAGAGAGGGGGAAAAGGGGGGCAGGATCAGATAAGGAGGGAAGCAGGAGAGGAGCTAGAGGGCCAAGAGAATGAATAGAAATAAGTAGTAGTGTGTGGGGGTGGGGTGAGGAACTTAGAGAACCACTAGAAAGTCCCAGATTCCAGGGATTCAAGAAGCTACCAGGACACAATGAGGATGACATTATCTGAAATACCCAACAAAGGGGAGATAGAACCTGAAGAGACCACTTCCAGTAGATAGACATGATCCCCAGTAGAGAGATGGGGCCACCCACCCATCTCAAAATTTTTAACCCAGAATTGTCCCTACTAAAGGAAATAAAGGAACAAAATTGGAGCAGAGGCTGAAGGAAAGGCCATTCAGACACCGCCTCTCGCTGCAATCCATTCCATCTGTAGACACCAAACCCAGGCACTGCTGCTGATGCCAAGATGTGCTTGCAGATAGGAACCTGGTATGGCTGTCCTTTGAGAGGCTCTGCCAGCACCTGACTAAGACAGATGCAGATACTCACAGCCAACCATTGGACTACACCTTGGGACCCCAATGGAAGAGTTTGGAGAAGGGCTGAAGGAGCTGAAGGGGATTGCAACCCCATAGGAAGAACAACAGTATCAATTAACCAGACCCCTCAGAGCTCCCAAGGGACTAAAACACCAACCAGAGTATACATGGGCCAGTCCAAGGCTCCTGCTACATAAGCTACATATGTAGCAGAGAACTGCCTTATCTGGCATCAGTGGGAGGGGAGGCGCTTGGTCCTGTAGAGACTTGATGCTCCAGAAAAGGGAGATTCTAGAAGGTGAGTCCAGAGTGGGTGGGTGGGTAGGTGGGGTCCACCCTCTTAGAGGCAAAGGGGAGAGGTATAGGGTAAGGGGTTTGTGGAGGGGAAACCAGGAGAGGGGATAACATTTGAAATGTAAACAAATGATTAATAAAAACAATTTTAAAAAGAAATACATGATTGGCTAGTTACAAGATTATTCTTTATTAGAATGGTGGAATTTGCTCTCTTGTTTACACATTGTTTCTGATTAACCTTAAAGCGGGCTGACTATTCAAATGTAAAGATTGCAGATGGCTGTGGAATTCATACTGGAAACACTTAGTATCCCTCACCGCCTAGTGATTAAGGGTTTCAAAGAATGTGTTTCTGCTCTTCACATTTTTGCCTGACATAATTTAGCCTGGAATAAGAGAGGAAAGAAATAGATGGAATCTGGCTCTCCCATCGAATCCTATGGTCATAGAATTAAAACACAGTGTGATTCTCTCTGTGTCTTAGTTTCTTTTCCTGTTGCTACGATAAGATATCCTGACAAAAACAACTAACAGGAGAAAGGATTTATTGTAGTTCACAATGCAAGTACAGTTCATCATAACAAGGAAGTCTCATCATCCGGAGTCTGAATAGCCGGTCACATCACATCCACAATCAGCAGACTTGGAAGGGAAGGGTGAATATGCTACCCAGCCCCCTTTCTCCATTTATACAGTCAAAGGTCCTCAGTCAAGGGAATGGTGCCACCCACAGCAGGCAGGTTTCCCACCTCCATTAATGTATTCAATATGATCCCCACAAGCAAGCCAAGAGGCCGGTCCCCCAGATAAGTCTAGGTTGGTTCATTGGCCACCAATACTAACCACCACACTCTGTTTAAGGAAAGCTTACAGGAAAACATCACGAACAATATAATGCAATGTGTACGTATACCCAGTGTTCCAGGCTGTGGGAAAACATACTAGGGACTGTAGTACAAGACTGGAGTCAGGGTGGACATTGAGGTAGGAAGATTACAAGTTAGAGACCAACTTGAGCACATAGTCTGAGGCCCGCCTAAGCCACATAGGAAACTGTTTAAACACAAGCTGTGTGCAGTTGTGTGGTACACTATGGAGACTGAGACTGGTGGATCACTGGAGTCTGAAGACATTCTGGGTTACAACCATTGATTAGAGGTCATCCTGGGCTACATAGTGACATAATGAAACCCTTCTCAAAAAACAAAAATAAATAAAAATAAAAAAGAAAAGAAAAGACTATCTGATTATCCTATGCTTAAGATAGGACCTAAGGCCCTGGTGGCACGTGCTTTTAAACCCAACACTAAGAGTCAGAGACAGGCAAATCTCTGGGTTCAAGGACAGCCTGTAAGTTAAATTCTACATTATTGTAGTCTTAAGTATGTTACTGTGAAAGATTTTTTTCTATTTCTAGAATTTTAAAGTGTGCGTGTGTGTGTGTTTGTGTGTATGTGTGTCTGTGTGTGTGTGTCTGTCTGTGTATGCCAAACGCAAGCTATATTAGCTGTATTTTCTTTAACTTTCCTTTACTAGGAGCCTACCTAGCCTTTTCTACTTTCCCAAACCAATGGCATTTCCCACCAGTCATCTGATAATCAACCATAGTGATAAATCTGTCCTTTGGCTAACCCATGATCTTTCACTTTAGGCTAGTCCAGAGTTCCTAAACCATTCTCTACAACCAGGAGCTCAGGTTCCATCGAAGTATAGAGAGACGGCTCAGTGATCTGACACTTAAGAGGAAGAACAAACAAGTCACAAAGCAGTGGATGTATATTCTATTATATACATAAACGAATCATGTTATTTTTCTCTTATTAGTTTATTAAACTCTTTTAGTTTTAAACCAGATGCCTAGAAACATTTTGTTATTTTGAGACAGATTTGCTCTACATTTCCCTGCTTGTCCTGGAACTTGTTATATAGATTAGGCTGGTCTCGAACTGACAGAGATCTTCCTGTCTCTGCCTTCCCAGTTCTGAGATTAAAAGTGTTAGCTGGCCTTAGAAACATTTGAATGTGTTTGTTTCTCTTAGAATTCTAGAGTTTGGTCTTGTGTTTTTCTTTGATTATTTCAAGGAATGAAAACAGAGTATGATGGTGTCTGCCTGTAAGAGTTAAGGACAAGTGTGCACTCAGCATAATAGCAGATAAAATAATTACCAAACGATGTAATACTATGTGCTTTCCAAATTCATTTATTATAAAGTTATTCCATTCACTTGTTCCTTCTGTTTCTTAAAGCTTGTACAAGTTTGAATTATAAGAAAGCCACCAAGGAAGGGACTTGTTTTCCTTGCTAAGTACATAAAAACGAAATAAATATCAGTGTGATTTCTGTTAGTCTTAAAAAAAAAGGTAGTCCATCCAAGCTAAGTGGCATGTCCGACTGTCTCCTGACACTTTGCCTCTCACAGTTGTCCAGAGGATTGCTAGAAAACAAGAAAGACAGACTCAAATCACAAAATGAAGGATCAGAAGTCATTTCTAGTCATACACAGCAACTGTGAAGCAAGAAAGGCTTTCAGAGATTCTGCTCTGCCTCCTTTTTCAGTTAAACTATAAAAGGCTAGAAATAACATGTTTTGTAGAAGCAATGCAAAAAGCTTGTTGATCACTTATACTAATAAAAGAAAAAATGGATTTGAAAAATCCCAAAATAGTGAATACTCTATAATCCATCAAATCCTGAAGTAAAATTATTCTAATAAGAGTTTACTCTTAACATAGAAACCCACAAAACTATGGTTTGAGGAATTTGTTTTCCCAGCTAACCCTCAGCAGAGAGAGCCACTGAGGCTGCTCTCTAACTGAGGAACAATTGTTCAAGTTGGTTCTTTACTGGCATTTTCCTCTTTAGGATCATGCAAGCCATCTGCTAAGATTGGGTTAAACTGGGTCACAGGAGCGATTGTTCAACTCTTATTATTTTCCAGATGATTTTTTTTGTTTTTGTTTTTGTTTTTGTTTTGAGACAGGGTTTCTCTGTATAGCCCTGGCTGTCCTGGACCTCACTCTGTAGACCAGGCTGGCCTCGAACTCAGAAATCCGCCTGCCTCTGCCTCCTAAGTGCTGGGATTAAAGACGTGTGCCACCACTGCCTGGCGATTTCCTAATACAATTATTAAAAATTAAAATATCTAAGCCAGGGTATAGCACTGAATGCCTGTCATCTAGGAGGTGGAAAGTCAAGTCAGGAACAGGAGGGGTTAGTTTAAAGCTAGCCTTGGCTACACTAGCAAGTTGGAGACCAACCTGGGCTACAAGAGACCCCCTTTTTTTTTTAAACCAACCAACAAACAAAAACAGGAAAGAATAATTAAATATTAAAGTATATAAACTCACAATTAATAAGTTACATATAAATGTAACAAATATTGGGGAAAAAAAAACCTCCATAATTATTTTCCTGCTCTGTGAGGTTAAATGGAGTTCACTGGTGGCTGTTACATGAGGAAGTACTCAGAGAAGTGCGCTGGAGTGGAAAAGATTAAAATATTGTTTGGTTGATTCTGCAGAGTTAAGAAAGAGATCAGGGGCTGGAGCAATGGCTCAGCAGTTAAGAGCACTGACTGCTCTCTTCTGAAGGTCCTGAGTTCAAATCCCAGCAACCACATGGTGGCTCACAACCATCTGTAAGGAGATCTGATGCCCTCTTTTGGGGTGTCTGAAGACAGCTACAGTGTACTTACATATAATAAATAAATAAATCTTAAAAAAAAAAAGAAAGAAAGAGATCAGGAAATGCATAGTAAAGTTAAAAGATGCGGGGACTAGCTTTTACAACATGAATGTCACCAAAGATTGAACTAACCTTCACATACCAGCTGTGACTCTGCAATTCAGCAAAGATATTGCCCACATTATTTGACAAATGAGGAAAGCCCTGACAGCTCACTTGCTAATGAAAAAGAAAATAGCAGGCAGCATTCATCTTTGTCAAACACTTTTTGTCGATTTTAGCTCCCCATTAAGGATACAGAAGTTCAACAAAAGCATTAGAAGTCACAAAACAATAAACGTTATGTTATTGTGTTTGCTACTTGTTATAAGAATAAAATACATTTTAAATTTATATGCACACATGTACATATCATGCGCATCTTATGCATAATTCCTGTGTACCCCCAGGAGGCTGGCTTGTCTGCACAGTACTGGTACCCTAGCCCCTCCCTTCACACAGCCTCAGTCTATCCACTAGTTGTCAACATGGCCTTTTCTTCTTCATTGTCTCCTTCAAGTAGTTCTCTTAAGACAAGAAAGCTAATTCCTTACCTATTATCTCAGCTGTCTTAGAGCCCTGATTCAGGAGCCCTGAGATGTTGGCTACAGAATTCTAAGAGTTTAGTTTTCCTTCCAGTTACAGACTCTGCCTGCCTAACCTTCCTGCCACGGAGGTCATAAAACTCCAACTGGATTAGTGTTGGGGACAGTAGATAGAGCATATCAGGCCTCAGTGGAGAAGGGCTCCATCTTTGTGTTTGATGTATAGAAGTTCTTTCCGGTCTTGCAAAACTGGATCTGTTGGCAAGTATGTTTTCTACCAGATGAAAATACGTCTCTGGAAAAAGAAAAAAAAAAAAAAAAAAAAAAAAAAAAAGGCTGAGATCATTACATTCAACCAAGAGGAGCAGGCATGAGCAGCAGCAGATAGTTTCCTGCTCTTTCTTGGCCCTGCAGCCTGCTGTCACCATTCACTATCTCCCCTGCCTGAAGAGGAACCATACTCTCATACTCAGAGATGAATCTTTGCCTCCATGACAACATGAATGGACTCTCTCCTATCTGCAGTGAGTTCTGACTAGTACAAAGGCCCATGCAGTCAGGGGCATGCCTCGGTGTGCCTGCAAACTTCCTGAAACTGTATAAAACTTTATGTGATTGTTTTTAAGTGCATTTTTGCCCGGGAGCAAGGTTCATGGTTCTCATCAGATTCATGAAAGGACTGTAAATCCATAAACTCTCACCAAAGTTCGCGTGAAACAAAATAACCAAATAAATAGTTCCCGTGTGCTAGAATTCCCTCAGCATGTTTTGCTCTCATCTAGCAGTAACTACAGGCACCTGAGGGTGATCTGAGTTTGCCTTCACCTGATTCTTTAACCTAGATTTGAGGCCTTCCTCAAAGTTTTAAATCCCAGAGGAACATTAGGTTTTCATTTGATCTTCTTTGCTTTCTTCACATCCTAGCCTATTTGTGTATGTGTGATATTTTTAGCACATCTCTCAAGAGATTCTAAAATAGGAGGCATTTTTTTCAATCTCTGGATTTATGAAAATTTTAAGGAAGATGAGCATCTAATAAGAAATCAGTGTCTTTAATCTATCAAAGTTTTAAAAGTAGCTTCTGTGTATCCTTAGAAATAACTTGAAATAATATTAGGTATTAAAGTCCAATTAGAAGTCAGATGCAGTGACATGCCTCTCCTGTTCCAGCACACTGAAAATGGAGAAGGGGCTGGCAGCCTGGGGCTGACCCGTGTATGCTACGCATTGACACAGGTCTCAGTGATCTTCACGCCCATTTCCAAGATATTTTAATATTGCTTGAAAACAGACTTCTATGCTTAGAGGCCGAGTTATAAAGCAGGAAGAATCATTATTGAAAGCAAATTAAAACCGGACTCAGTATGAGTGAGAAAATGGCAAAATATAAGAACTTATCTTGTTCCCTTGTGATGTTAGCTATCAAGCAGAAAAATAATTGAACTTGAAAAAGCAAAATAACGTGCTCCCAACACTATGCATTCAATACTTTTACTTCAGGAAAAGCTAAAGCAATTTCAGAGGGCGATTTTTGTCTGAAAAAGTAATTTATTGCTTGGGTAAGCATGACACACAGGGTTTTGTGAGCCCTGCTCACCTGACTGGAGCCATATTATGTCAGCCTTTGTAGTTTGGCTACTGCACTAAAAAGAGTTCTTCGAATCTCCCTTGGAATATAATGCACAGTGCTTTCATTGAAAGTAAATGGTTTGGAATTTAAGTTTCTTAGAACTAAAACTCTACCACCTCAGACCCAAGAGACAATATTATAAATATCCTAAAGTGAGCCCAGAGTACTTAAGGCTTTCATACGAAGACAACTAGACTGAAAGACCAGCCTAAGAAGCACAGCTCCTGATAACATGGAGGCTAAAGCTTGTAAAGAAACTGGCCCATTTTATGAAGAAATTTACTGCTTTCAATGTATATGATTAGTTGAAGCTAAGTGCCACCTCTTTAAAACATCACATAAGCCATCAAGTTGCCATCTGACAAGCATTAATTGCCACAAAGAAAGAAATTCTCTCTTCAAGTCTATAACTGAAGCTTGTCCATAGGGGTGGTTGAGCTTAGTCTCACTTTTTTTTCCCCCTTTGAGACAGAGTTTCTCTGTGTAGCCCTGGTTGTCCTGGAATTCACTCTGTAGACCAGGCTGGCTTCGAACTCAGAAATCCACCTGCCTCTGCCTCCCAAGTGCTGGGATTAAAGGTGTGCACCACCACCGCCCGGCTTAGTCTGATTTTTAAGGCTCTACTTTTTGGAGTATATTTGTCTTCATGAATCTCTCTTACTCTGTCAGCTAGTTTTTAAGTGTATATAGGGCTAGGCAGATAGATTTACATAATACTGAAACCATATTGAAATGTAGATGAAAGAGGCACACAGAGAGAATAAGGTCTGTAGGTGTGTGGGCACAGCAGGGTGAAGGAATTGGTCCCTTAACATTCCTTACAGCACTCAAATCTTCCTTGTAGGTCCTTATGATAGATTTGATAACTAGCATGGTATTAGTTCAGCTCTTGAAAGGGAAAATTCGATTCATAGAAACACAGCTTGGAATAGTGCTATGTAAGTCACTGATTTTATTAGATATGCACTCACTTGTAAATTTCTTCTACAAAATACCTTACGGTGGCATCAGTATTGTCCTAAACAATGAAGTGTAAAACTGAACTTAAGACTGTAGGTGTCAGAGGGGTTGAGGACACCAGGAGGACTCAGCCCATAGAATCATGTGCTCACAAAGACTGACGCTGCAAGCCTGGGGCCTGCATGGATCTATACCAGGTCCTCTGCATACACATTACGGCTGTTAATTTAATGTTTTTGTGGGGCTCCTAACAGTGAGAGTGGGTGTATCTCTGACTCTTTTGCCTGTCTTTGGGACTCTTTTTCTCCTGTTGGGTTACCTTGTCCTGGGCTCAATAGGAAGGCTTTTGCCTTGTCTTAGTGTATCTTGTTTTGTCCTGTTCCACAGACAGTCATCTCTTAGACACCAGTTCTTTTCTGAAGAGGAAATGGATCTGAGGGTGTGGATCTTGGGGAGAGTTAAGGGAGGAAGGGGGGGGGAGGGTAAGAAGGATGGAGAAAGGGAAAATGGTGGTTATAAACACAAATGTTATAAAAAAAAAAAACTGAGCTCATTACCAGTTAGAGTTATTTTTCTATGTGACGTGCAGATGGAGTTTGAGACCAAACAATCCAAAGATCTATGTAGCAACTCATTACCAAAGGCTTTATGAGTACTGGGGAGCCTGTGAAACATGTCATTCATGCATAAATAACCCAGGAAGGAGTTAGAATGTTGTCACCTTTGTACTGCAGCAGAGAAGATTATGATTGAATGACATGCACCGTTTGCCAGGCTTAGTACAGTTTACCAAGTATAGGGAAATATCAACAAAAAGGGAAGTGTGGTCATTCAGAGTGGAACATGCTCTTTAATCCCTTCACTGGGTGGGAAGAGTTGAGAGGATGTCTCTGTGAGCTCAAGGCCAGTTGGTCTACACAGTCTCTTCCAGGCTAGTCAGAAATACTTAAAGACCCCCATATAAAGCAAAACCAAACAAAATGAAACTAATCACAAACAAAAGCGAGAATCACAAACAACAACACTCCAACTATCAGGAAGTTAACGTTCCTAATAGGGAAAGAAGGAGCTCTTCATAGTTGGCAGGGTTTCTGCAAGAAGCCTGCTGAGTTCTCGCTCGTGACTCCTGCCTCCTTTTCACGCAAAGCTTGTGCTTCTGTGCAAAATCCACTGAGCCATCTTAATAACCCTGGCTCCCTTCTTGTTTGTGAATAAATGGCTCATTAAGCTAGTAAAAAATACCTTGAGATCTTCCATACAGTGTCTCCTGGGGGGCAGCATCCACCTTCAGTCTTTCTATTCCTGGTTTTGACCTCTCTTGTTCTTAGGTGAGCTTAGGTAAACACTGAACATACCTCAAACCCAAATAACACAAGGATCTTGTGTGAGTATGGCACAACATACTATATGTGGAACTACACAAATTTAAGCTGAAGTACTGATGAGACCAAATGTTTATCTTGATGTGTCTGCCCAGTGGAAAAAGGCCTACTACACTTAAGGTCTAAAAGCCCCTTTTCTCCAAGCGGTCGGTCAAGACACACACCTTAATCCCAGTACTGGGGAGGCAGAGGCAGGTAGATCTCTGAGTCTGAGGCCAGCCTGGTCTACAGAGTGAGTTCCAGGACAACTAGGGCTATACAGAGAAACCATGTTTCAGGAAAGAAAAGGAAGGAAGGAAGGGAGGAAGCAAGGGAGGAAGGAAAGAAGGAAGGAAGGAAGGAAGGAAAGAGAGAAAGAAAGAAAAGAAAAAACCATCAACCATATCTTTTCTCACTAACCTTCAAATCTGAGTTTCTTTCAATCACCTACAAAATGAATGAAAGCAAATACAAAGTAATGAAAGCCAGTAGGCACTAAGAAGAGAAATACGCACATCAAGGTCAGATTGGAATAGGTTTAAAACATTTAAAATGGATATTATTTAATTTAAAAAGCAAGCAAACCCTTGCTTTCAATTTTTTGGGGGTTAGGGGAATCTGTTTTGTACATAGCTGATTAACCTTTGATCATAAAACCATTAAAAATCTCCAAATGAGTCACTTTTCTTGCTATAATCCATACATAGAAGCAAGGTAGAGGACAGGACAGGGGATTTAGATTTATTTTTAATGTGTATATGAGTGTACATTTTCACATGTATGTTTGCATAGGCTGTGTATGCATGTGAGTTCATGTGAGTGTGAAAGGCAAGTGGCTAAACTGAGTATTTCACAGGGTCTGTCCTCCTTGCTTTCTGAAGTTGCTCATGGAGATATGGGGCTCAACTCTCTTAACAGAGGTATTACAATCCCACACCATCAAACCTGGCTTCGTTTTATGTGGGTGCTAGTAATCAAACTCAGGTTTTCACACTTGGGTAGTAAAGCAATTTTCCAAGGAAGCTACCCCCCTATCCCAGTAAATTTATAATTTTACTTAGACATCATAATAATTTAAACTAATGTAGACAGTGACTATTAATGAAAAAGTTTTGAACTTTATAAAGCAAAAGATGATGGCCTTCTAGGATGCAATTTATAGGACTAGTGCTTTGTGAATGAGCTATAGAAACATTCTACTTCAGGGCTGGAGAGATGGCTCAGAGGTTAAGCGCACTGACTGCTCTTCCAGAGGTCCTGAGTTCAATTCCCAGCAACCACATGGTGGCTCACAACCATCTGTAATGGGATATGATGCCCTCTCTGGTGTGTCTGAAGACAGCAACAGTGTACTCATATACATAAAATAAGTTAGTTAATCCTTTAAAAAAATAAAAAGAAACGTTCAACTTCAGATAGAGATGCTACTGATCACGTAATTGCCACACCATATCAATTGCATGAGCACCATTGCTTTGAGGGCTCTGCCCTCTGCTAAAATGAACTTCCCAAACTGAAAGGCCTGTCTTTATATGCAGAGGTCCTATACAAAATGGGACACGATAAATATTTGTGCAGCTGGTTAATTTACTGTTGAATGACAAGAGACAATTGACAATTTACATTTTAATCTCTTCTGAAGGTTTGTATAAAACACATACCCAATCCTTACCCCCAAGCCTACACACTAGACTTTTAAAGTTCTACAAATTGGGAAACATTTTCATAGTACAATGTGTATATATATAGATCTAAAGAGTCTCTGGAAGCAACGTTGGCAATGCCAGGGACAAGGCAAGGATAGCAGTTAGCTTCACAGCTACTCAACTAGAGTTGGAGTCTTTAGATATTCAATCAAAACAGAGAAAATAAGACGTATAAAACTCGAATAGGAGCAAAACTCTAGTTACAAATACTATGTTGGTAATTCAGAATACAAGATGATACTAAGTAAAACTTTGAAAAAGGAAGTAGAGATTAAATTCACTTAAAAATGGATAGTTTGTACAGATAGAAACAATAACCACTTAAGTTATGTAATTTAAGAAAAAAAGTTAATGGGGACAGAAATGAAGTCTTTAGGAATCTTAAGGGGGGGGGGGAAATGTGCTAAATTTACTTAAGGAAATGCTTTGAAACATTCTTATATTCTGAAAGTGTACCTGAAAGAGTTGAAAGACATTCCTAGTTTAGCAAAAGAAAAACTCAAAACACGATAGGCAAATTTCTTCAAAGTTAATATGTTTAAAATAATCTGAAATTATTATTTGATAGAGACAGATTAATCATAAAGTTCATGTAGAAAAATACAAATATTCTAAATAAAGACAATCTAATGAGTTGAGGCTAGCTTTATATGATATAATTATATCATAAAATTTCTATAATTAAAAAATGTGCAATGTGGATTCGTGAATAGAGAGACCAGTAGAACAGAATGTCAAATCCAGAAATAGGTCCAAGTACATATAGAGTGTAGGAAATGAAAAACCATGCCAACTTAAATAAGTTGAAGAAATGATGGATTTTTTAGAAAAATATATTTAAAATGTAGAATTTTAGAAAAAAGACAAATTTAGCCTCATACTTCACCCATACAAAAGAGAGATCCCTAGATACATCTGCTATCTAACTGTGAAAAATGAAATCACACAAAAACTCAAGGAAAACTTGAGTAAAATTTATTTAAAACATGAATGTAAGTGAAGCTTTTCTAATAAGACTTCAGATATCTTGGGTTTTTTGTTTTGTTTTGTTGTTTTGTTTTTGTTTTTTCGAGACAGGGTTTCTCTGTATAGCCCTGACTGTCCTGGAACTCAATTCTGTAGGCCAGACTGGCCTCGAACTCAGAACTCGACCTGCCTCTGCCTCTCAAGTGCTGGGATTAAAGGCATGCACCATCACTGCCTGGCAAGACTTCAGATTTCTAAAAATTCACAGAAAATATTTTTCCTTGTGGTCCTTATTGCTGAAGGCTTGGTCTGTTCTCACCAAAACAAGAAAAACCAGTAAAAGGTATCCAGGGTAATCCATAAAGTCAACTACAGGACTAGCTAGGTAAGAGTGTTCAAAAGGACTGGGCAGAGCTGTCCATATGAGTGAAGCCTACCCCTATCGGTGGGTTGTTGTTCATTTTGTTCAACTGGGATTCTGCCCTTGCTTTCATACCTCATCCTCCTCCAAAACTAGGACATCTAGCATGTTTTCCTAGTACTAAGAAACCCTGTGTATAGCACTTTCTATAACTTTCCTGCATTGTGTCTTAGCCCTTATTTCCCCATCCCATTAATTATTGACTAAAACCTGCTGATTATCATCAAATTAGTTTCTTCAGGTATTCGTATTTCTTTTTAGATACTATGAGTATCCTGGCATTACATGAGCCTTTATTTTGCTTGTCATCTCTAATTACTGTATACTTGACTCTGTTCAAATGATAACTTCTGTTCAAATCAAGCCCAAGGGTTGTTTTGCTTTTTGTTTTGTTTTGTTGTTGTTCTTGCTGTTGTTTTAAACTTTTCTCTTTGGGCAACTGGTCTGGCTTCCTCAGTCAAACTCAGGTAATTCTCTACCCTCAGTGGCTCTTGCCCATGAAATACTGTCTTTCTTCTCTTCCTTAAGTAGTCCTTGTTACTAGAATTAGATAACTGGATCCACTCTCTTCTAACTCTTGCCTTACCAAATTGCTTTTGATTGCACTGTGGTAGACAATATACTGTGGTGTAAAGTCTTTGTTTCCAGAAACCTGCTGCATTCCAGAAACCTGGCATTTAGTTCAGAAACATTGTTTCTGTTTGTATTCTCAAAGACAAACATATGTCAGCAAGGAACACTGAAAAGGAAACATGTTAGTCAATTTTCCGATACTGTAACAAATACCTTTAATCATCAACCTTATGAAGAGAAAAGGTTTGTTTTCATTCACAGGTTTGGAGGTTTCAATCTATGGGAAAAACCTTTCCCACTAATGTTTGGATATCAAAAAGAAGCAAGAGAAGAAAATAGGGCTCCTTAATCCCCTTAGGGACATACTACAGTGTCCTAAAACCTCTCAGTAGGCTCTATTTCTTAAGCTTGCACCATGTCCTAATAGTGCTAAGCTGAGAAATATGCATTTACTCTGTAGGCCTTTGGGAGACACTCTAAATCGAAACTATAAGAGAAAGGGGTAAAAGCAACATTGAGTAAAATACACACAAGTGCAATATCATCTAGGTAAAACTTTCACAAAAGTGTTGTATATTCCACAGATCACACAGATTGTTTCATAGAACTGTGCAGGAAAAGAAATTCCTCACAGTTGTTTCAGCCTGTGAAACCTTGTCAGCCCGAACCACTGAGCCACTCCTGACCTGCGAGGGAGTTTATATTAAGTGTGCACTTTTGTTGCTTTTCTTGCAACAAAACCCCTGTGAAGAAACTCCTGACAAAAGCAACTTAAGGAAGACTTATTTTGGCTCATGGTTGGAGGGCATACAGTCCATCGTGGTAGAGAAGGTGTGGCATAGGAGCATGAGATGGCTGGCCACAGGAAGTAGTCCGGAAGCAGAGAGAGGGGAGTTTTAGCACTCAGCTTGCCCGTCTTCCTTTGGTCTGGGACATGAATCCTCCAAATGGTCCCTCCCACTTTCTCACTTAATTGTCTCTGGGAATGCCCTCACAGGAACTCCTAGAGGTGTCCCCTATGTGATTCCAATCCTGTCACCTTGACAATGAAGATACCATCACTTTAAACAATGAATGTACACTGTTTAATATTACTATATATTCTTCCTGACTGATGTATATATCATCTTTACATTCTAACCTGAAAATTATTTCTGGAGTCACTATGTTGTGCTAGGCATCAGTGCTAGGGAATATGGAGAGAAAAACAATCCTATTTCTCCCAATATTGCAATAGAGCCCTTGTGTCACCATATGTTGTGAGATCCAGGAGGCAATGTGAGTAATAAACAAGAGAGCCTAAATGGGAGGTGGGGTGGGGAAAGGCCGATTAAGGCAAAGCTTCTAACAAACAAGTACAAATTAGCTAGAAAAATCAGGGGCTGGGGAAGGCAGGTCAGACAGGCAGTCAGAACATGAAATGAGAAGTTCAGATTCATGAAGCACAGGATGCCCTGATGACTCACCGATATATAACAATATACAGATTAGTATTTTGATATGTTGTTTATTGTAGCTGGGGCTAGCAGGCAGGAAGTCAGTTCAAATACAAGCGAGCTCATGACGTAAGGCAACATTATTATTTTATTTCTCTGTGTCCTGTTTACCCACTCTTAAAGATGAAAGCACTGACCTGCTTCACACAGATGCCATCAAACCGATACTTAGAGCGCTCAGGAGACACCACGCCCTTTGCAGGCCTCAAGCAGCAGCTCAACGTTCTTGTGAACCAGGCTGATGAAAGACAACATGGTTTTTAAACCTTCAGGCTTGGAGCAGTGTAAAGAGGAGACTGTTGTCTCCTGAGATCTCGAAGGAATGGTTACTGATGTGTCTTTAATGATCTCAGCAGAGAGGGAATGGAAAAAATATAATGGCTCTATGAGAAGAAGAGATACTTTATAGATAACACAAAAATATTGAGAGCAAACAACACTGAAAGGAATAAATACAAGGATATCTTATTTCACTCTTTCAAATTTAAATGCCTATGGTAATGGTAGTGATGGTATCTGGAAAGATCCATTAGAAAAGCAGAGTTGGGCTGGAGAGCTGGCTCAGTGGTTAAGAGCACTGACTGCTCTTTCAAAGGTCCTGAGTTCAATTCCCAGCAACCACATTGTGGCTCACAACCATCTGTAACAGTATCTGATGCCTTCTTCTGGTATGTCTAAAAACAGCTACAATATACTCATAATATATAATATAATAAATAAATATTAATTTATTATTAATATATAATTAATAATAAATAAATCTTAAAATATAATATATTTATATATAATATAAATATATCTTATATAATAAATACATCTTACAAAAAAGAAAAGCAGAGTTATGTCCATTTCCTAAGTGGGCATGTCCTATTAATTCTTTTTACATGCAGTACTAGTCACATTTAAAGATATTTTAGTTTTACTTTTAATTATATGTAAATATATGCATATACATATATATGTGTATGTGGGCATGTGGGTCTGTGCCTATGAGTTCAGTCAGAAGAAGGCATCAGATCCCTTAGAGCCTGAGTCATAGGTTATATAAGCCACCTGATGGGAGTAATAAAAACCCAACTCAGGTTTTCTACAAGAGCAGTGCACTCTTAACTGCTGACACAGATTTCTAGCCTTCCTAGTCCCATTCTTAATGGTCTGGTCATAGACACATCTGTAGGACAGCCATGAGAATGGCAGGCGATGTTTATAGAACACTTACCATGTGCCTATCATGAGGTTAGGCATTTGCTTTTTATCATCTCATGGAATCTTCAAATTTATGACTTATGATATATCCATGTATATACTTCTGTGCTGATTGATTCCTTAACTGAAAGACAGCAGATTGTAAGTGTATATTTTCCTTACTTTTCCTTAAGTATAGACTGGACAATAATAGTCTTATTGGTATGATTTTATGAAGCCTGAAGATTTCATTTAAGCATGCTGTCTGTATTGACGTGGAATTTACTTATCACCTGATTCCAATAGAAAATAACCTTTGTTTTCTACAGGTTAACTTACTTCTCCTAACAAAAAATTTAATTTAATGGTGAGTAGATGTTATCATGAGTCAGGAATTATCAGAATGAGAAATTGGGAGAGATTAAACAGGGAAAAGGCAGGGCCCAGAGTTCCGCATCTTTATCAGTTCAAGTGGCAGTCAACCAAAGTTGTAATTGGGTTAGAAAAGACATAGTAATTGGGAAGAAAAGAAAAGGCAATCTTAGAAAAGGAAAAGATTCACCTTGCAATTGAATTGTGACACTCGTTAGAGGAAGAAAAGGGAGCATAGGTGACCAGGAACCACACAACCACACAAGCTATAGAATCTTAAATTTAAATGAAATCCCAGATTCATTTTTTCCCTTTTCTTTCCATTTTTTCTTTGTGTGTAAAATTACATGCATATGTGTGAAGGACAAAAAAAAAAAAAAATCAACCTTAGGTGACATTTCTCAAGAGTCATCCACCTTGTGTTTTAAGACAAGGTCTCTCATTGCTCTGGAGCCAACCATTTTGTGGAGGCCTGCTGACTAGCAAGTCCTGGGGATTTGCAAAGCAAGCGCTTTACTGATGGTCGCTCCCCAGCCCTGAAATCCCAGATATCCTAGTCCACAGCCTTGGCATCTTTCAGCTCTGCAGTGATGTAATCTGAGTGCTTGGTGCTTTGTTACTAGCCCTGGTAGGGCTGGCTCTCCAGAATCCTTATGGAGCACCCTCAATCTAGGCTTACTTAGGGTTTTTTTGTTTTTTTTTTTAATTTTGCTTTGTTTTGTTTTGAGATTTATGGCTGAAAATAAAGGCTAGGATGACTGCAGAAGCCTAGAAGCAGCATTGCCTGGTAAGTGGTCTGCTTTGGAGTGTTTGTCGAGTTCAGATTCCGACCTCACTGCTCATTGACTACTCTCCTTTGGGAAATGACTCAAACTCTGCGCACAGGTTTCTTTATCTGTAGGACAGAAATTCTAATGTCTTGCTCTGGGAACTTATGTTATTTTAAGATGACGTGACATAGCGCGTGGACTGTTGCCTCTCCCACAGTAAGTATCCATGCCAGGTTGTACTCTTTCATCATAAACAGCAGGTAACTGCTAGGATTAGATACGGTGTCCTAAAGGCAACAGGGTAAGGAACAACGAGATCTGTAAGACAGACACGAAGGGAAAATGAAGAGACGTGTGTAGGCCAGCTGACTTAGTGAATGAGGCGCAATGGCAAAGTATATGGAGTGAGCGAAAGCAGTGTAACCATGCAGAAATACCTAGGGGGAAACGGGGTGCCTGTTTGGCTCCTGTTCTGCTGGGTTTTGAGGCAGTTGGAATACAGGAGTGTTACAGATGGTGAAAACACTTGGGGGGAACTTAGGAGAAATAAGGACAAGGGAAAGACACAATTCACCTTCCTCTTCTCTGCTCTTTGGTCATGCCTACTTGACAAGCTGCAACAGGAATGAGAAGCAGCAGGGGGAGCAGCAGCCTCTCAGGGCTCTGGCCTTTTTATGGGCTCTCGAAAGAGTCCTCAGAATTCCAAACCTAAACTGTCTCTAGTTGGCAGAATCACGCCCTTGCCAGAGCACCACACCAATCGTAGATGGCTGCTGTGGATACTCTGAAGCAGCCCCATATTCCACACCTAGGATTAAAACAAAAACATATGCATGTAACATAAATAAAGGCAAGGGAAAGACATAGCATGTGTTTTCTCAAATAGAGAATATAGATTTAAACATATGATGTGAAAACTACATGGATGGAGCGGTGACATGCTACTGGGATTAAAGAAGGGGGAACCATAAGAAGGGGAGGGACGACAAGCAAGGGTCAGGAGGGCGAGTAAGTGTCAGTTTATTACACTGTAAGTCACTGCTGATTTACACATATGAAATTCCCATAATTAAGACATTATTTTGTATTCTAACTAAAATAAAGGGGTGGGGGCAGGTTGGGCATAATTCTGACCCCAGGCCATTGGTCACTGATCTATGGAGATAATCATGGAGAAAGGGGGAAGGAATGTTGAAGAGAGTTTTATGGGAGAGAATGAGCCTAATAAACTTGTGGGCAGAGGGCACAGAGAATGAGGAAACAGTCAGGTAGGAGAACGAACCAGGCCATTACAGGAGGCTTACAAAGTCAACAAGCCGTGTCCTTCTCCTGGCAGCCTTACGGATATCATTCAGGTGTACGGCTGGAGCCAAAGGCTACCCAGGTGGTAGACACACATACCTCAGGATTCTGTAGTTAACGCAGGAGGAAGTACGTGGCTTCTACGTTCTCAGCTCAGACACTTTTGGCTTGATCTCCAAACCAAAGCACCTTATACCTAGAGAAAGGTGAGGCTGGACGGACGGGCCCGTGGGAGGTAAGACACAGGAAGATTTCCATACTGTGACTAGGTAAAGGTTTGGGGGTGGAAACAAAGCTGTTCAGTTTGTCAAGCCATGTGTATTTTCTTCTGGTCACTATGCTAATTTCAGGGGCTCAAGTTAAGGGTGTGTTTTTAGAGAACCCTAGATAAGGGAGTGAGGCATGAACTGTTCAGACCTTAGCACTTAGGTAAAACTGACCAGTTCATAGATTTGGGCAGCGATCCCATCATGCCCTGGAAACCTCTGGTGTGCGAATATAAGAAACAGCAAAACCAACAAAGTGTGCTGAAAATGTTCCAGGGATTTATACCGTGAACTGTTCCAACTAACTTGACCTTTGGTGTGGTATCTTTATTTAACAAATTCCCCAGAGATTATTGTTAAAAATGTAACGGATAAATCATAGCATTTTGACTCTCATAGTCCATACTCCTTTTCATAGAACTTTGAACCTATAGAGACATAGGCTCTATAGATACAGGACAGATCGGCTGCAGAGGAAAGGACTTCCGAGCATATATATGTTAAAAGTGAGACTATGGAGCAGGGACTGAAGGAAGGGCAAGCCAGTCTAAATATAGCTATCTCCTAAGAGGCTCTGAC
>NW_022196912.1:50732843-50739722 GCF_008632895.1 Mastomys coucha | reverse complement strand
TACATGTAAATAAAGAAAATATCTAAAATAAAATAAAATAAAATAAAATAAAAAAGTGAGACAGGATGAGCCAGAGACCCTTCAGGCTGATTGGCTGGCCTTGATACTTCATGTTGAGCTGAATTCCGATCTCAACTCTAGGTGGCAGTTTACTCCATCATTTCTTAAGCTATTTAGATAGGCAATAGATTCATTCACAGTTTTTTCCATGAATGCATAATTTTGTGTAAAAAATTAGTTCCTGGCTCTCGGGATCTGTTAAAAATAGATCTGATTTTCAGAATAAAATCATGGCTCAAGGTACAGGTTTTTCATGTATCTTGCCATTCTTGATTTCATCAACTGAATAGGATAAAGCAGGAAAGAACAGATAGAGACGAAGGTTTTTTAACCCCCCCCCCCCTCTTTTTGAAGAATGTAATCCGCTTAAGCATGGCAATAGTTCTCTGTCACAGTTGTGCTCCCACCATGCAGAAGAGAACTCAGTCTGAATGATCCCTCCGTGAATATGTAATGTTCACAAAATCAAGGTTATGCAGGACTCTGAGTTCTGAGACTATCTAGGATATAGACTTAATTGAAGGAAAACTGTTCTACAAACAGACAAACCAAAATGAAAATTACTTATACCTGTGTTTCTTTGCATCTTTTTGTACCTACATAGTCAAAGTTACAGAGTTTAGATGGTGAAGACTCAAAAGAGCCATGCTACACCTTTCAAAGCAATCCTTCCTCGCAGCGCTTACACCTAAACACACTGGGATGGGATGTGCTCTTTTATTTTTATAAGGGACTTAAAAATAGGATATGCAAGAAGATAACTCCTTTAGCACCTTTAGGAGAAAATGCAAGCATGGCACACCATGCTCCTGAGTGTGCCCATAAATCAGAACACTGAATTCTGAAGTAGCCTGTACCTGGCCCACACATGAGCCTGTACTCCCCACATCCCCTTTTATGTGCTCATCCACATAGAGACCCTAGTGGTATAAGCACTCCCTGTCCACTGCAAGTTAATAGGATAACCAACACAGTCCATAGGCTTCTGCTCTGTAAGTAGCTGTCTACATGAATAAAGCAGACACTGTTCCCTAAACCTGTCTGTGGTTTATCTCCATACCCTTTGCCAACCCATGGGCATTGCAGTCTGGTCCCAGGAGTCCTGGTGATGCTGGCAAGCGGTTATCACAAACACTTTTCACTTCAGACTTCTTTCATTTTTAGTATCAGCAGAAGAAAAAAAATGCATAAAAGATTTAAACTTTGCCTTAAAGATAGGATTTCTTTAAAAAGAAGCTAAAAATACAATCCTGTGTCTTTTTGAGTGAGAAACAAGGTTATGTTTATGCACAGTGCCTGGTACTCGGCATCCTGCAATTCTTATGGTTCTGTATTTTGTAAATGGTCCAATGAGAACCGCCAAGACCCTGGCTAATGTGTCAAATTCCTAGGAAGCCATTATTGGAATTTGCTTGCCTGGGCTTGTCCTACCCCTGTGCCTGCCTCTGCTTTTAGCAACAATAAGACACTGAACCTCACAGGTTCATGGTGAGACATCATACAGAACGAGAAATAAAATACTTACAAGTAAGATACCTGACAGAGGATTAGTACGTAGAATATACAAAAGCTAAGAAAGCCCTATTCATCTAGAAAACAAACAACCTAGTTCAAAAACAGGATACAGAACTAAACAGAAAATTCTCAAAAGATGAAACAAATGACCAAGAAACATTTTTTAAAATGTTCAACATTATTATGTGTCACCTTACCTGGATGCTGTCATGGATGTAGAAAAGGGGAACACTTATTCTCTGCTGGTGGTAGTGTAAACTGTTGTATCCATTATGGAAATCAATGAGAAGATTTCTCAAAACATTGAAAATAGATCTATCATATGGTCAAGCTATACCATGCTTTGGTATACACCCAAAAGACTTTTTACCCATGTCCACTGCTGCTTTATTTACTATCATTGAACTTTTGGTTACTTTACTGGGTTCTTTTTCCTACCACCCTTCTCCACTCCAATCCCTTCCTTCACCCCAACACTAGGTAGGAGAGGAAGAAGGTTAGGAGAGGAGGCATCAATCTTGTTAGACTATGTCCTGCTGATTAGTGTCACGTTTCTTGGAGGCAAGGCCAATCTTTATGGCCAGGAGAGCCTCCTTCTTCTTCTCTGCTCTTTGGTCATGCTCACTTGACAAACCACAAGGGGATGAGAAGCAGCAGGGGGAGCAGCAGCTTCTCAGGGCTCTGACCTTTTTATACCATCTGAAGAGTCCTCAGAGTTCCAAACATAAACTGTCTCTAGTTGGCAGAATCACGCCCTAGCCAGAGCACCACACAAATCATAGATGGCTGCTGTGGATACTCTGAAGCAGCCCATTCCACACATGGGATTAAAACAAAAACATATGTGTATAATATAACTGGGCTTTTAAGGAAACCAAAATTCTCACTGCAATTCACAGTATAGAAAGATGGAAATAGCCTAGATGTCCAACAACTGATTAAATACATCAAGAAAATGTGGCACACTTACACAATGGAATATTATTCAGCTATTAAAAATGGGATTATGAAAGTCACAGACTAATTAATGGAGCTAGAAAGTGTTATTCTGAGTGAAGTAATCCAGACCCAGAAGGATAAACATGTGTTTTCTTCTCACTTATGGATGTTGACTTAGGATCTTCAGACCCGAGTGTTCCATTTGGAATATTCATTGAGGTCAAAATGTTAGTAAGGGGCAATGTATATGGGAGTTCATAGGAAGGGAGATAGAACACTAGTGTTAAAGTTTAGAGGGGATAATAGAACAAGAAGGGAGAAATCAGGTGGGGCCTGGAAGGACAGCATAAAGTAGCAAATATGTCGAGGGATAATTAACACTGAAGACATTTCTAAAAAGTCAAATGGAAACACATTACCACAAAAGCTTCCTAAATATATATATACAAAGAGCTTAAATGGACTTACCCAATGCTTCTTATTAGATAAAACAATGCTAACAAATAACTAAGCCAACCTCTTTTGGAGTTGGCCATTGAGGGTCTCTAGATTCCTCCAAAAATTATAAGCCATTGTAGCCTACAGAGGCTATAATTACAGTCTCCAGAACTTGATGCTAAGACCCTATGGTTGAAGACACCACATACTTATATCACAGAACACAGAGAAATCAAACTTGATACCCATCTGGAAACATCATATTTACTGGCTAGTTTTCATAATGTCGGAAGGTGCTATGCATGTTACCAGAGGAGAAAACCAATCACCACTCTAATGAAGCTTACAAACTACAACAATGACCTGCCTGGCAAGACACTCCCACTGCTGTGACAGTGGCATACATGCTGTGGGAATAACTAATGACTTACTAACTAGACTTACCGGCCCTCTCCCCAAGTTGAACCTCATATCTGGTTCCAAGTTGAACCAATTTGAAACCAACAACCTATGGCTAGACTGGCCCTAGGCCCTAGGGGAAGACCTATTATTATTACTCTGCTAAATGGGCAGTGTCAAGCCAACTCCCAATGACTTATACTCATAGATCAATACATCTATAAAACCCCATCAGAAGAGATTTGTTTTTTTGTTTTGTTCTGTTTTGTTTTCTTTTGTTTTGTTTTTGTAGTAAATGGCAATTGACACAGAAACTCACCACTAAGTCTCACATCCTTTCAAAGGCTCAGGCATCATTTTACAAGAGGGTTCAGAGATGGAGACAGCATGGTTACAAGAAAATGGTGTGTTTTCTGGACTCAGCAGGTCAATTGAATTTATGAATGCATAGCAGTTCAGACAGCTGAAACAAGACTTTCAGAAGTCAGTTCGAGGATGTGGGCACTAGATCCTACCTACCTCTAACTGAAGAGCTGTTGCCATCTGATAGCTGCTGGGAGATGACAACAAATTTTCTTTAAGGGTAGAACCCTGGTGGTTTGAGAACAATTCCAGTGGAAGACAACACAGTCCCAGAGGCATATAAGGCAGCACCAATTGTACTGGATGGAATGGGGGAAGAAGGGTACAAAGTTGGGTGGGTAGGGAAGTAGGGGTGGATTGCATGGCAGAGTTGGAGGAAGAAGGGAATATGATGAAAATTCATTGTACAAAAATTTCAAAGTTAAAAACTGAGAAGACAATGAAATGAGGAGTTAGACCAGCACTCTGAGGCAGGGCAACAGCGAGACTAGGATTCTAGAATAGGATGTATGTACTAGGGTATGAAGTTTGGACAACTGGAGAAGGCGGCTGAAGTTCGTTGCTGACCAGCCAAGGAGAAAACCCAGAAACCATCTGAGAAAGCTTACAAAACAGCAGGCAGGCAGAGCACCGGAGGTGGTGTACTTGGGAATTCGACCCAATCAAGGGGCTTCTGTGGACATTTGGATTTTCAGCCTGTCTTAGCTGTTGCCCGAGGCACACTGGCTCTGGGTGGACAGTACTCCTGGGATTCTTATGAGGATTTATTACATGCTGTCTTACACAGTCTTCTCTCTAACTCTTAGAGGCTCCTCCTTGATCTCTTTCTGCTTCTCTTCCTCTTCAAAGATATCATCTGTCTCATGATACCTTCACTGGTAGCCAACCGTCCACCACCCTTGTGCTTCGGGAAGCACCTCACAGTGAATGACAGCTCTCTCACAAGCACCTTTAAATGGTCTTTCATCATTGACTGTAGACTCTCAACTCTGGGCCAATTTCACAGTTTGTCTGTTGCTGTATTTTTGTTTAAAACTTTTGAAAATTTTCTCTCCTCTCTCTCTCTCTCTCTCTCTCTCTCTCTCTCTCTCTCTCTCTCTGTGTGTGTGTGTGTGTGTGTGTGTGTGTCTAAGTGCAAATGTATAGGATCCCCTGAAGCTGGCCTTACAGGGAGTTGAGAGATGACTGGTGTGCTGTAGGTGGGGAAGAACTGAACCTGGGTTCTAAAATCAGTGCAAAGTTTTGATCTCTGAACCATATCTCTAGCCTTTCTCCTGTATGTTTCTACTAGTACACTTTGATTTTTAAAATTTTAATGTAGTTATGTCACTTCCACCGTCTCTTTCTTTCCTTCAACTCTTCCCATGCACATGTAACAATTCTCTCTAAAACTCATGGGCTCATTTTCTTTTATTATTACAAGTACACACACACACACACACACACACACACACACACACACACACAAATACCTAAACAATATATACATATACATTTAAATATCCTTAAATATATAAATCAAACCTATTATATCTGTATGCTACCTATATGTATATGACATTGGGTAACCAGTTGGAGGGCTCATCCCTACAAAAGACTGTTTCACCTGCCACTCTTGGGAATTCTTAGTGGCCTGTAGGATTGTGGGTTCTAGAGTTGAGGTTTGGAGAGCTTTACCCCTTCCATGTTAGCATTCCCCATGGTGTCCTCATGGTTGCTTTGTTTCAACTGATGCATCTACAGCACAATTCCTGCACCTACGGCTCAGGCTTCATTGTGGAAGGGGGAGGGCAAAAGATTTTAAGATCCAGGAGAACAGGAGGTTTGTTGTGAGGCTGTGTCTCCCAGGAATGTCAGAGGCTATACCCATGTAGTCTCATCAACGGGGCTCAGCAAGGCCCTCTGTGTGTTTAACTTCTCTCTCTACTAGCTCTTTCCTCAGGCTCTGAAGGCGACCAGATCTTCAACTACTTTCACTCTTCACTTTCACAGCCAAGCTTCACGGAAGATTACTAAGCATCTCTCATTTCAACCTTTGTGATTGTGAGGTCCAGGAGGCTAGAGCACATATCTGTTCTGTTTGAGGCTCTACCAACACACCCATCCATATTAGGCATAATGCCTAGTGTAACAGGCCTTCGTTATAGTCTTCCAAAGTTATCAAAGAGATTCATGTGTGGGATTAAAAAAAATATATTCTGTGGGGCTGGAGAGATAGCCAGTTAAAAGCATTGGCTGTTCCTCCAGAAGATGTGGGCTCAATCCCCAGGACCCACGTTGCAGCTCATATCTGTCTGTAACTCCAGTGCCAGAGCTTCTGACATCCTCACACAGAGGATATTCACGCATCCAAAACACCTAAGGATATAATATAAGAAGAAATTATCTATCAAAAAAGAATTAATTCGCGCTGGCGAGATGGCTCAGCGGGGAAGAGCATTGACTGCTCTTCTGAAGGTCCTAAGTTCAGATCCCAGCAACCACATTGTGGCTCACAACCACCCTTAATGAGATCTGACGCCCTCTTCTGGTGCGTCTGAAGACAGCTACAGTGTATTACGCTGAAGAGAGTGGGGCCGGAGCAAGCGGGACCGTCCTGAGCTCAATTCCCAGCAACCACATGATGGCTCACGGGCATCTGTACAGCTACAGTGTACTCATACACATAAAATAAATAAAATCTTAAAAAAAAAAGAATAATTTCGATCAACATGTTTTGAAAGCTTCAATAGTCCTGCTTGATACAAACACTCACTATTCCTTCACATCATTTCTTCTATAGTAGCTTTCTCCTTGTGTGTATACACATAGGAGCTGTGTATACATACACAGCAATCACGAGGTAAAACGTTTTTATCAAACATGCATCACATATAAAATGTAGTGACAAAAGTGTTAGCATTTGTCATCTACTCTTCTTCCTTTAGGACAGAAGTTCACCTTACCTCTGGATGAAATCTAGGGTAAGGCAAGATCTCTCTTTATTTTTAGTGACTAGCTTTATCACATTTTTGGTCTCCCTGAGCTCATCTAAAACCTTCATTTTTCAAGAACAATTCTCTCATAAAGGGAGGGTATCACACTCTAGCACGGTGACAAAATTCCTGCTTTATATACACACAATGGAGGAGACTTTATTTGGGCTTGTCTTTTTTTTTTTTTTTT
>NW_022196912.1:50713954-50731837 GCF_008632895.1 Mastomys coucha | reverse complement strand
ACATTTCATTCCTTCTTAAAAGGGGGAACCAAATACCCATGGAAGGAGTTGCAGAGATTAACTATGGGCTTGTCTTTTCAAACATTTCATCCCATAGTCACTGGCTCTGCTGCTTTTATGATTTGACAAGGCAGACCACTACAGTGGGGAACATGTAGCTGAGGACTACTGCCCACCTCACAGTAACAAGGAAGCAAAGAGAGAAAGGAGGGCCCTGGGTCTCAATGTTCTTTCTTAGGGCACCCCTCTTGTATCCACTTTCATCCCAGCAGGCCTCATCTCTCTAAAGCTTTCATCACATCTCACAAGTACCTCAGACAGGCAACAATTTTAGGCAGGTCTTCCTCTCCTTCCCATATTGCTGATGGGGTTTCTTGTCAATCCTTGAATTTGTATGCCTCTGGGGAATGTCCAAAAGTCATTTAGACTAGGGTTGGAGAGATGGCTCAGAGGTTAAGAGCACTGGCTGCTCTTCCAGAGGTCCTGAGTTTAATTCTCAGCCACCACATGGTGGCTCATAACCATCTTTAATGACATCTGGTGCCCTCTTCTGTTCTTCAGGCATAGGTACAGGAGACTGCTGTACATATAATAAATAAATAAATCTTTAAAAAAAAAAGTCATTTAGACCAATTTAGACCAAGAGAATTTAGACTGATTCTGTGTATGTGTGTGACCTATGGTTGTGTGCACATATGAAAAACAGATTCAAGTTAAATTCAACTGTCATAAAAATGGTATATAAAGTTGATACACATATATGCATATATAAATTTCATGTTGTCATATTCTAGTTTCCTTGTTATTTCTCAGATTCCCTCATACCAAGCCTTATTTCTTTCTCTTGGCCCAGTCTTTCTGAATTCATGTCTTTTAATGTGGATTTCTCTGCAAGACAGTTTTTAATTGTCTCTCTTGCTCAGTGCATGCAAGTCTATCAGCCAGTTCCAGTCTGTGGACTCAGATCATCCTTGAAAGGAAGGGTGCAATTTCCACCCACTTGGGAGTGCTTTAAAGGAAGGCATCATATCCTCTCATTCTCTGAAAATGGCACTATCTTCCTGGCATTCCAGCTCAGCTCTCATCTTACACAAGTTCCTTAGGACCCAGTAGAATACAGAACCCTAAGATGCCAAGCCATGCATTTTGAATATAAAGCGATAGACATGTGAAATATTAGACTGAGCTCAGATAATAAAATCTCTGGTTCTACATCCTATCGTCTCTACACAGGAATGTCACAGATCCAATATCAAAATTTGCAATAATAAAACTCTTGAGAGTTTCAGCATTACAATTTTAGGCATTTCTGCCCGCCCCTTTCCTTAACACCCACTGATGGGCTTTCTTGTTACGCATCGATCATGGCCGCCCCCATCTATTTGACCCTCCTGCCATTCACTTTTTGGCATGAGTAACTCGGCCTCTGTTTGTGCCTAGGTTCATTATGTGGCAGCTGTTTTCATTACCATCTCATTATGTCACTGAGGGGGAGAGGTTTCCATGGTGATGCTGAACTGCATAAATAGAGATTTTACTACATTGAGATTTTATCTACTTGGGGTAGCAGTTAGAGGGGAGTTGGGCTAGAACCTTCCCAACAGGAGAAGAGCTTGTAAATCTCCCTTCTGTTTCCTGAGTCTTTGCTTTATTCAGTGAAGGCATGCTGTTATTATGAATTCTTCATAGATAGAAGATGATAAAGAAAGCCAATAGCTGTTTTTTTAAAAATATTTATTAGACCTTCTGCTATGTACATGAACACTTCTAAACTAACATTGCATAAGGAAATTACTGGATCTACGGATTTTTACAATAGTTACACCAGAAAAAGAGACTTTGCATCCCAGGAAAAAATCAGGATAGGAGTTAGCTCAACCACTAAAGTAATTATTGCTTATGCTTGGCGGCTTCCTAAGTTGTCGTTGCCTGGGGAAATGAAGGTCATAACAACATTCAAGTGATTAGATCATACTCTCTCCACTCATGAATGAATGATACTCAATTTTCATTAATTGCTTTCTGTTTAATCCTGCACGTGCAGGAGGATTTTGTTAATAAATTTTCCCTGGCAGTAAGCCTTCATTAATTTGATCTTCCCCAAGGCAAATCTATCCATGACAGATATTTTTTTTCACCATTTACTTTAAGACTTTTAGTCAAGGCAAACCATATTTGTTCAATACCTTTAAGTTCTTTAAGGACTTGCAATTTTATTTGATACGACAACATTAGTACTCAACAGCAACTAAAAACTTTAAAAGTAAGTAGACTTTACATTATACAATTATTAAGTATATGTTTAAACAGATGGACTAACAAAGTAAATATATTCACCATGATTAGATCAACTATAGCATGGAATTCAGTATGCCTTGGTTTGGATGTGAGATGTCCAATCTTTAACTCACATGTTTCAACACTCAGTACCCAAATGGTCATGCTGATTTGGGAGGCTGTGAAACCTTTGGGAGGAGGAGCTCGCTCTGGAGGAGCTATGTCTCTAGAGGAGACTGGCTCCCAAAGTTTGGACCCTGCCCCACCTCCTGTTCTGTTCTTCTTGACCGTGAAAATGTGGGCAAGCAGCTGTCCCAGGTTCTTATAACCACCATGGGGTTCAGGTATTTGATTACTGTGCTAGTTAATTATTTTTAGATTTATTTTATGTATATGAGTACACACTGTAACTGTACATATAGTTGTGAGCCTTCATCTGGTTGTTGGGAATTGACTTTAGGACCTCTGCTCGCTCCAGTAGACCCCACTCACTCCGGCCCAAAGATTTATTTATTATTATAAATAAGTACACGGTAGCTACTGTAGCTGTCTAAGAGGGAGCCAGATGTTATTACGGGTGGTTGTGAGCCACCATGTGGTTTCTGGGATTTGAACTCAGGACCTTTGGAAGAGCAGTCGGTGCTCTTACCCGCTGAGCCATCTCTCCAGCCCTGTGCTGGTTAGTTTTAAATGTCAAGTTGCCATAACCTAGAATCACCTGAAAAGGAAGTGTCAAATGGGGGACTCTCTAGATCAGCTTGGCCTGTCGGGGGACTGTCTTTGCAGTTAATTGAGGTAGGAAGACACATGCAGTCCCATTTCATGGTCTGGGCCCTGAACCATACCGATGGAGAAATCTAGCTGAGAAAAAAAAAAAAAAAACAAACAGTAAGTGAGCAGGCAGCATGGGTGCATTTAAGTCTCTCTGCTCCTGATTGTGGATGTGGTGTGCCTAGCTGCTTTTGTTCCTGCCTTGACTCCCCTAATAACAGAGCAGAAGCTGAAACTGTAAGCCAAATAAGCCTTTTCCTCCATTGTGCCACTTTTGGTCAGGATATTCTATTACAGTGGCAGAATGAAAACAGGACAGTCACAAAGATGACTCAAACCTGTGGATTTTGATCATCAAAATATTGTTTTCATGTATGTAGTGAAATTTTACTATTAGCAGTATAGAGATTCTCCTACCATGGCAAATCTTCAACAACTTTTAATCAATAGGAGGTTGTCTCAGGATTTTGTTGCTGTGAAGAAACACCATGGTCAAGGCAATTCTTTTTTTTTTTTTTTTTTTTCAAGACAGGGTTTCTCTGTGTAGCCTTGGCTGTCCTGGAACTCACTCTGTAGACCAGGCTTGCCTCAAACTCAGAAATCAGCTTGCCTCTGCCTCCCAAGTGCTAGGATCAAAGATGTGCACCACCACTGCCCCGCGGTAAACTTTTTTTAAATTTATTTATTTATTATGTATACAACATTCTGCTTACATGTATGCTTGCAAGCCAGAACAGGGCACCAGATCTCATTATAGGTGGCTGTGAGCCACCATGTGGTTGCTGGGAATTGAACTCAGGACCTTTGGAAGAGCAACCAGTACTCTTAGCCTCTGAGCCATCTCTTCAGCCCGATCAAGGCAATTCTTATAAAGGAAAACATTTAATTGGGGCTGTGTCACAGTTTCAGAGGTTTAGTCCATTATTGTTATGGTGGCAGCATGAAGGCAGAGCTGGTGTTGGAGAAGGAGCTGAGAGTTCTACATCCAGATTGGTAGGCAGAAGAAAGAGTCATTGCCACACTGAATCTGGTTTGAAGTACTTTCTCCAACAAAGCCACACCTACTCCAACAAGGCCACGCCTCCCGATAGTGTCAGTCCCTGTGAGTCTATGAAACCATTTTCACTCTAACTACCACATTCCACTCCTGGCACCCATGTGCTTATGTCTATATTACAGTGCAAAATGCATTTAGTTTGACTTCAAAAGTCCTCATAGTCTATCACAGTCTCAACATTGTTTAAAAGTTCAAAGTCTCTTCTGAGACTTACAGAATCTCTTAACTGTAACCCCCTGAAAATGCAAAAATGTAAAAAGGCAGATCACATACTTCCAATATACAATGGCTCAGGAAATATATTACCTTTCCATAAGAGAGCATAGTGAGAAAATACTGGATCAAAGCAAGACCAAAAACCTCCTGGACAAACTCTAAACTCTGCATCTCCCAGTCAAAGGGCTAGTCAAATCTCCAACTCCTTTCAGCTTTGTTGACTGCAATCCATATCTTTCTCTTGGGCTGGTTTCAATCCTGTCTTTGGCATCTCCAACATTTTGGGGTCTCCAAGGCAACCCAGTCTTCACCTTCACAGCCTCACACAATGGCCTTTTGAGACCTCCATGCAGGGACACCTCCTGACACACACCTAGCGTCAGTGGCTTTCCTTAGCCATGGAGGGAGACTCCATAAGCAGTCTCTTCTATCCTTGACTTTAAAGCCAGAATCACGTGACTGAAGCTGCCAAGTTCTGTTGCTTGCTCATTCAATTACGTAGCCACTGGCTTTCTCTTTTTGATGGTTTCCTTCACTGCCTAAAGTTTACTATCCTGAAACTCAATTTCCACAGCAGTGTGGTCTCAGACTCAGAGATCTGCCTGCCTCTGCCTCCAGAGTGCTGGCATTAAAGGTGTGCACCACTATACCTGGCCCTAAGATTTTCTTTAATTCCTCTTCACAAGTTGCAAGCTTAGTTGGGTGGGCTCTTGCCCTGCTGTCACCATTCCCTTTATTTCATTTAACATCAGGTTTTTTCCTTTTAAAATTTTTTTTAATCCCCTTGAACACAGGATTTAGCTCCATCCTTCTTCCTGGTATTCCGTTTTTTTTCTCCTTGAACTGCCCATTTTGTATACTTCCTTGCTCAGCTTGCTAATTTTCATTGTAGATCTTCATAAGAGCAAATATTAATAACCACCTGACAGTCAATCCTAGGCTACTTTGAAATTTCCTCTTCAAATGTAATTAATCTCAGACTCTTCAATTTAGCCTCAGGCTGATTTTTTTTTTTTTTGGACAAGGGCAAAAAGCAGCAATATTCTTAACCAAAATATCACTGAGATGATCTCTTGGTCACATATTAATATTCTTCTCCTCTGAAACATCTTGAGTCAGGCACCCACAGTTGGAATCACCCTCAGCACCACTGTCTTCCATGATCCTATTAGTTTAGACCATTAAGCACCACTTAAAGTATTCAACTACTTTTCTAATCCAAAATCCAAAGAGTCCACATTCCTACAAACTAAGACACAGTCAGGCCTATAAAGGCAGCTCTAATAAAGAAAACCATTGAATTAGAGCTGGCTTACAGTTTCAAAGGTTTAGCCCATCACCATCATGGTGGGAAACATGGTAGTGTCCACGCAGACCTGATATTGGAGAGGAAGCTGAGAGTTCTACATATGGATTGGCAGGCAGTAGGAAGAGACTCCGCCACGTTGGTCCTAGCTTGAGTATCTGAGTCCGCAAAGCCCTCACCCAGTGACACACTTCCTCCAACAAGGCCACATTTTCCAATAGCACCAGTTTCTGAGCCTACATGACAACTTTCCTTCAAACTACAACAAAACTGGAACAGAATTACACATGTGGACACTTCTTGGTGGACTACTATGTGTTAGAGTTGTCAGTCAACTATTTCCTGGGTCTCCTCACTATTCCTCACAATAACATAGCCTGGATACTGCTATTGAGATTAACTTACCAGGTGTCGTGCACCCAGTTGGTTTTAGTATTAACACTGGAGTATTCTAGTTTATTGTTCTGACACACCACCAAGAGGAGTACTGGAATCCTTGTAGTTATTGTCAGTCTGTAGAGAAAGCAGGGAAGAGTTCTGTAGGTTCTCGCTGAACAACTCTAGTGTACAACCGCAAAGGATAGAACCCCAAAATCTAGCACAAAAATCTATTCTTATGAAGAATTTAATATATTAATAGACAACATTCTGTAGTATTTGAGGCAAAGAAATCACATATTAAATGGAAAAGTAGACCAAGTACATGGGATCTATTTTAGTGGGAAGTTCAGGTTTCTCCTCTCCAAAAGAGTGCATCTTAAAGTGCCTCAGGAGTCTTCATTACTATTTTTCTAAGCTGCTTCTATTTCAAACAAGTCCCACTTACAGGGAGATAACATAATGTCTACATGAAATGTAACTCAACTAGTGTATTTCCTCAGTATTCAGATAAAAGCCATGGAGCACAAGAATTTACCATTTATAGTAAGTATTGATTCAAGACAGGATGGCCAGCTTTGCCTTATATGTCAGTTTGCATTTGAATTACAAGTTCATTTAACCCCCTACCCATATTCAAGAAAAGTCTCTTTTTGCTTATTGCAATGTTTTATTTACATTCCTTATTTCCCCTCCCCCAAATGGTAAAGGGAAGTAGTGAACTCAGGATAACATGGAGAGAAATGAGAAGTGTAGTCTCACAAGTTGATCAGAATCCTCTGACCAGGATATTTCCAAACCTTGGAAGATGGACTGGAATAAGCAGAATATTTAGTGAAGTGTTTATGGAACTGAGTCCTTTGAACACTGCAATTACAGACAAAGCAGAGGTCCGTTTGACTGCTAGCCAAGTATCACCTGGCACTATGTTTGTGTAGTATATTATTACCAAGCAATGTCTTCCCACACAGAGAAAGTACAATGGCCTGTCTGTCCTATATCTGCAGATAAGAGCTCAATGTCAAAAGGCATCACTATGCCTCACTACATAGCTAGAAAGAAAATTAATCCACATCTTATGTGTGCAGATGGAAATGTTTAAGCCGATTTTACAAACCAATTACTGCTTGGTTCTCCAAATCTGAAACTTGTTCAAGATTTAATGCATAGTTCTGAACACCCTCAGAACTCCCTGAAGAATAACAATTCAAACTTAATGTAGGATGGAAGCCGACTCCCATTCTGCACTCTTAAGCTTCTATGGTTTTTCGGGAAAGGTAAGTTATAATTCAGGGCCATGCAGGAGATGCCTGTGTGAAATATGCTTTCTGCTGATTGGCCCTTTTAAGAAAGACTTATGCAGCATATTTCTGGCAATGCAGTAGTATTGCGATCAGGGGTCTGATTCTGCACTCCTTGTTCAAAAATAAATGTCCTGAGGATTTCTGGATAAAGATAGCTGAGTTTAAGATCAAGAAGCAAGATTTTATGGTAGCTTTCAGCATGGCGTACCTTCAAAATTATAACCCAAAGTTAAATTCTGCAGGGTTTTCATTGATTTTTTTTCTAAGTTTTTGATACTTAGGTAAAAAATACTTTTAAAGTTATATTTTATTTATTTGGGCTATAAATAATATGAGTTTTGGGTGTACAAATAAGAAAAAAGGATAAACTAAAATCGAAATCACTCATAATTGTACCACCTACAGATAATCTCATTAATGTTTCAGTCCTTGATGTTTATTATATGGCCTCATTAGTACATTTAAATAATTGATATGACAACAATATTAATGTACTAAAATTTATCACTTTCGCCTAGATTTTAAACTGTGATGCATCATACTGCAACTTATTTAGTAAGTAGTTTATCTTTCATGTTTTCTGTGCTTTCAACAAGCATTAGGCCTGAGAATGCTGAACACCCAAGTAGAAATTGTTTCATTATATGGATCTTCATTTTTTGTTTATTACTCCCTAAAAATGTTTTGAAAAATTTATATACCCACTGCTAATTTTAAGTCAACATTTAAATTTTTTATTATTAGTTTCATAGCATGTCATTTCCACAGTATTAAAATGTTAAAAAAAAAAATTTAAAATGTTAACATTTTAAATTAAAACTGTTAACAGTGCTTTTAAATATAGCTAAAGGAATTTAGCATCATGATCATTTGAAATAGTTGGTCATGTTTTTCGAAACATCTCCTGCTTCTATTAACAAGTTCTACTAACCATTGAAATTTTGTTACCAGTGCACTCCTCTTCAAAGAAAACTGCAAACTTATGTTATCAGTAGTATTTTTAGCAAATTTGGTGAACTTATTTTTCTTGTGTTAAAAAATCTAACATCCCACTAACTTATCTCTAACATTGTCCTTTCTACTCAAACTTGAGATATGCAGAAGAGGTATAGACAGATTTTTTTTTTTGACTACTTCTTATTTCCTGGAAGCCATTTTCTTAACTAACAAACCAACCAGCCAACCAACCAACAGCGTCATACCTAAAAGATATTTCACAGATACCAACAATTTGAATTCCTGTTGGCTAGCATCCAGCCCGAGGAGCAGAGTCTTAGAAGGCTGAGTGGTAAGAGCTGTGGCTTCTGTTTGGTCAAATGGACACAAGCTTTAGGCAAAGGCAAAGGACAGGAAAGTGTTATCAGGACACAGGAGACATATTCATTAGGTGCATTGTTTTTTTTTTTTTAGGAGGAAAACTAATTTTTGAAAAAAAAATCTGAAAATTGATTTTCTGAAAACTCTGTCAATATTTGACAGTGCCTACAGTGCCTCTTCAAGTTTCCCCAAAGATACTGAGTTTTGTGTGCGGTACCATTGGTATGCTGATTATTTAGCAATTAAACATTAATCTGAATATATTGGCTTATGTGATGAGTATTAAACTCTATTTATTATTTTAATTCTTTATTTAGTTTTTGGATATTTGCACATGTTTTGTTGTGTCTGTGCACATTTGTGTGGGTACTAGGTGAAGATGAGGCTGTCACTAGAGGCTTCAGATTGTCTTGTTAGTAAGGATCTCAATAGGGACACATCTTTTTGTAGCATGTTGCTGTGTCCTTACTAATACTGGCTTCTGTTTGAAGTCATTTTGTTCTTTATAGAACATGACATAGCTGGGATGATAACTGGGCATGTCTGCAATCTCAGCTGATGAAGGAGGATTATCATGATTTTGAGGCAACTGTGGGTTATAGCCCGAGAATTTATTGCAAACAACAACAACAACAACAACAACAACAAAAAACCAAACCAAACCAAAACCATCCAGGAATAAATAAAGCATTATATTGTGATCATCCATCCACAATCATACTCTTCTATATCCCTTTTCATGTAATAATTATTAAAGGATTTTGTACATTGTACCCAACTAGCTTTAAAAAAAAATCACAGTGCCAGTTAATCTCCCACATTATGATTTAACTGGTATGAAATGTGTCTTGGGCTATAAAATTTCTTTCTTCAGATGACATATTTGGGAACCATAATAAACTATTGCACAGTGGCAATGACTAGACACACAATTTATTTAATTTATCTTGACATATTTTCAGTTGTTACTGTTTCACTATAATGAACAAGATTATCAAGAATATCCTTTCAGGGCTGCAAAGATGGCTCACTGTTTGAGAGCACTCTGGAAGAGACACCTCTTCCAAAGGCCCCGAGTTCAAGTCTCAGAAACCACACAGTGGCTTACAACCATCTATAATGGGATCTGATGTTCTCTTCTGGCATGCATGCATACATGCAGATAGGGCACTCATATGCATAGAATAAATAAATCTTTAAAAAGAATTTTCTTTTAGTAAAATTTGCTTTCTTTTTTCTTTTTTTTTAAAATTTCTTTTTTTATTAGATATTTTCTTTATTTACATATCATATGGCATCTCCTTTCCCAGTTTCCCCTCCGAAAAAAAGAAAAAAAAATAAAACAAAAACATAAACAAAACCCCTGTTCCCAACCCCTCCCCCTGTTCACCAACATACCCTCTCCCACTTCCTGGCCCTGGCATTCCCCTACACTGGGACATAGAACCTTCACAGGGCCAAGGGGGCCTCTCCTCCCATTGATGACCGACTTGGCTATCCTCTGCTATACATATGCAGCTGGAGCCATGAGTCCCACCATGTGTACTCTTTGGTTGGTGGTTTAGTCCCTGGGAGCTCTGAGGGTACTAGGTAGTTCATATTGCTGTTCATCCTAAGGGGCTGCAAACCCTTCAGCTCCTTGAGTCCTTTCTCTAACTCCTTCATTGGGGACCCTGTACTCAGTCCAATGGATGGCTGTGAGCCTCTACTTCTGTATTAGTCAGGCAGGCACTGTCAGAGCCTCTCAGGAGACAGCTATATCAGTCTCCTGTCAGCCAGCACTTGCTGGCACCCACAATAGTGTCTGGATTTGATGATTGAATATGGGAAGGATTCCCAGGTGGAGCAGTCTCTGAATTGTCCTTCCTTCAGTCTCTGCTCCATAGTTTGTCTCTGCAACTCCTTCCATGGGTATTTTGTTCCCCCTTCTAAGAAGGAACGAAGCATTCACACTTTGGTCTTCCTTCTTCCTGAGTTTCTTGTGGTTTGTGGATAAGATTTGTTTTCTTATCATAACTTTGGCGACTTGCAAAGGACAGAATCTTACTACTAAAATGACTAGATAAAAGAAATGAGAATATCTCCCAACCTGCTTAAAAAAAAAAAACCTCTAGTTTATACTTGTACTGACAGTAATAAGAGACTGTTTTCCTAAATGTGATGGCAATCTGGCTCTGACATCTGCCATCCCATTGATTCTCACGGTTAATGTAGTTTGGCTGGATAGACAGAACAACATCCCCTTCCTCCCTCATTTCTTTCCTCACTTTGTACTTAGTTGAAGAAGGCCACCTCCTCTGGTGGAAAAGGATCACTATTTGGTCCAGGGTGCATCAATACCTATATTCCTCTGATAGAACTTCCAAACAAGCTCTTAAGAATCTGTTTTTCCCTTCCTAGCTAGCATTGCACATTGATTTCCCTTTCCTGCCTTGGTGAGAATGGATAGAGTGTTTTAACACACTGTTGTGTGTTACTTAAGTTTGATTCTTCCCCACTTAGTTTATTTTGCCTCGTTATTTCTTCTTCGATGAGTTAACACCATTTGTTTGTTCTACTCTCTCCATGGCAATCATCTGTTTGATTTCTCTTCATCCACTAAAGCTATGGTTACAGAGACTTCATCAGATGTTGTACATATTGTCAAGTTTAGCATTTGCCTTTTCTTATTTTACTTTTCTTTGCAGATTTCTTAAGAAGTCAAAATGGTCAATATTTAAAATTAAATATTTATTTATTTATGTATTTATTTATGTATTTATTTATTTTGGTGCTGAAGATCAAATTCTTTGATCAACAACTGAGCCAAGTCCCCAACCTTCTCTTCTACTTTTGGAAGGAGGGGTGACATTTTATTACAGAACAAAGAAAAGCCCAGACAAATGAACAAAAACCAGCCAACAAACATTACAATCAGTTTTCAACTTCAAAAAAATAACTTTTATTAAGATTCTAATTACCTACCTTTTTAGTAGAAAAAGAAAATCAGCTATTGTGGTATGCTGTTGTCTCACAGAAAAGCAATGTAACTATGTAGTTGATCCACTATTTATGCCCAAGTCTTTCCATAGGTAAAGCTAAGAAGCACGAAGTGCCTGTGAGAGTTTAACTTCACCAAATAGTTTCCCTTTGGCAACACCACAGTCAAAAAACACAGGAAGCTTGTTGTATTTACTAACACTTAGGGAGATGACCATGGTGGAAGACATCAGATGACCATCTTGCTCATTTTCTCCCATAATCAACTCCTAAATTTGAACAGTTAAGAACCAAGTTAGTTTCCCACCTAGTACCTGGCATCTGTGTCAGTTTGTAATGTAAGCCATAGATAGAGCTCTCAAGTTCTGTGGAAAGTTAGCATTGAATTACCAGCTAATGTTACTCTAGAAAAACTCTGTTCATTACAACATGGATCTGAACCAACTCACACATCCTTACATTCGTCCTTCAGTTTATGATGCTGAACGTATGGGGCTCTGGCTTACAAGAGAATCGCAAAGATGAGATTGCCTCGTAGTCTCATTTAGACAGTTAATTTTATCTTTGTTTTCTTCCATTGTGTTTCTCAATGGTGCAAAACTAATTGGCTCTTATCACAGTTACATTACCTTCAAAGGCAGATAAAATTAATGCAAAGTACAAGATCACTATAATCAGAGATATCTGGTCAAAATGGAGACAGACTCACTTAAAGTGGCTGCACAATCCACAGAGGACTCTGGCAGAATAATAAATCATGGCTTTCTCCAGGTTATCATCCCGTGCTCCAGTTCATTATTTTGTATCATTTGTTTTAACCTTGGGTTGTCCCCTCAGCATCTGCTCTGCCGTGATTAATTCTGCTGATGGAAATAAACTGTCGAAGGGCGACACCGTGCTGCATGACTAATTAGCAGACCGAATTATGTCCATAAATTAACATTTTGTTTTTATTCATTTAAATAAATCAAAGTTGTCCAAAATTATTATGGGTAGACTGCTTTAATATCAATTTAGGTTTGTAACCTTTAGCTGGGTCAGTCTGCACTCTTTTTGCGTGCCTTTTAGCTAACTAATTCTTACATGTCTTCCAGCCTTAACTTTCCTGAAACTCTCTCAGCTGGGCTGTTGTTTAGCCCAGGGGGAGATGGCTTTTCCAGTTACACGTTCCACAGGTTCTCTGCTTTAGCCCTCTCTTCCTCAGCTCCCTCCTGCCCAATTCCTCACTCCAGCTCCTCACTCTCTCTTTTTATTGGTCATGTGGAAATGAGTGTGATTGCAAAGGTCAAAATGTTTCTTGAAAAAAAAAAAAAGTCTTTGAATGCCTCTACCCAAAGAAAAGTCTAACTGAAGACAAGGCCAAGGGACTGTTCTTACAAAATTATTATAGTTTTCATTCTGGGCATGTGTGAGTAAGTGAGTGTGCATGTGCTTGCCTAGAAACACGCATGTAGAGACTGAAGGTTGACATTATGTGAGCCTGTTTAGGCTAGGCCTGCTCTCCGGGGACCCTTCAGAATTCACCTGTCTGTCTCCCTAGCGCTGGTGTTACAGATGTGTGCCGATACACCCTGCTTTTGTGGGGGAACTAGGAATCGGACTCAGACTCTCACCCACTGAAACATCTCCAGTCACTATTTTTAAAAGGCCTTGAATAGTAGTAGTAGGTCTCAGTAAATGTTAAAAATCTGCATAGGAATTCCACATGCATGAATATAAATTATAAAACCATGATTACTTCGTTATCAGGAAAGACGGTCAGGAAATGTTGTGTGTATTCTGCAACACTGGTTGCTTGCTTCTGGAGACAGTTTGTGGAGCATGACTCAGCCTTCCTGGAATACTGTTTCGTTCGCCTTATTTTGATGTATGCAATTCAACCCTTTTCAGGAAGAGACCTGCATTAAAACTGAATAACCTAAGCAGTTACAAGTCTGTAAGTTAATTGCAGGCAATTCTCTATATGGCTGCCATTACCATGTATTCTGAGCTATATATGGGACCTGTATATTGGGGCTGTATATGGCGGCTGTACATAGGGGATGTATATTAAGGCTGTATATAGGGACTGTATATAGGGGCTGTGCAAGAGTAGGCTTCTCCCTGTTTCAGTCATGTCTTGTTTCTCCCAGTGGACTTACACTGACTGGCAGCTTGTTTGACAGTGAGAGCATTCTCTCCATAGAAATCTGCATTGCTAAAATCAGGACTTTTGGTTTCTCGACAGCTGGCTATTAAGCATCCACTGCATTCCATATGATGATAAGCACAACTCTCTTATAGTGCCTTTCATATCAAATTCCCAGTTGGTTCATAGCAAAGGGTCTGTACCCTTCTCTGCCTTGCTTTTTCTCTCTCACTCTCTCTGTCACCACTGCCTGTTTGAAATACACACCATAGACATTAATGTTTGTAATAAATGTCTAAGCATGTACTGGTACATGCTTTTAATCCCAGCACTTGGGAGGTAGAGGCAGGAGGATCTCTGTGAATTTTAGCACAGCCTAGTCTACATAGTGTGTTCCAGGACAGCCAAAGCTATAGAGTGAGTCATTCTCTCCAAAAAAAAAGAAAAAAGGAAAAAAAATAAGAAAGAAGATGCTGAGAAAATCTTTCTGAGTGAAATATCATGAAACAGCTATTGAGCATCCTCAATTCACCCAGACCAAGCACTGTCTCCGTTCCAACCTCATCACGTCTGATGCTTAGACAGTCTTAAAAGACCTAGTCTGAGATGGGTTGTGTAGAAGCATCAACATGAGCAGATGTGTCCTGTAAATAAATCATGTCCAGTTGGAAACTATGAGAAAAGTTAATTGAATAGATTATGAGAGTTTCTTAAATGCAGAGCAGAAGTTATTAGGTGTAATAGACAAGAGTTACCTATCATGGACTGAGTGTCCTTGATCCAAAAATATGAAATCCAGTCTTCTCCAACCCCAAACTTTTACTGCCAACATAGTGTTAAAAGTGGAAAGTCTGCACCTGACTTCTGTGATGTTTATAGCAAAAGTTCAGGTGCACTAAACTTGTTATATAAAATTCTATATGATGGTTGCTTAACAATTTTCTATTTTTTTTCCCGGAAAGAAGGGTGAAGCTTATGAGAACCGGGAAGTAAACAATTCACTAGTCTAGAAAGCTCCTGAAACTAATAAGACTCACAAGGCTCCTCCCCAAGGTTACAGAAGCAATGAAGAAGTCCTGAGAGAGGAGACCCTCCCTCCTATGAGCTGTGTGGCCTGAAGAAAAGTCTCTGACTTACTGAGTTGCCTACATGTTACTTAGAGAGCTCCAGGATCATAGCTCATGAGCCTCCCCCAGTGCTGGGGTGGGCTACTCAGTGGAGCAACTGCTTGGCTTCCTCACTGTTTCTGTAAGCGACCCTTCACCTACAGTTTTGGAAGTAATATCTAATACCAATACGCTCAATGGTCCACTTAACAATTTTAGTGATATTCCTACTTTAGTCTGTTACTGTTTGCCTATTTGGGATTAGTAGACATTGCTTGAATGTCACTAGAAAAAGTATTACATAACAAAAATCCAGATGAAGCACACACAAATTTCATGTTGAGACCTGGGTTCCATCCCTTTTCCCTACCTCTTTCTCCCTGTGTATGTGTGTATGAAACCAATGCAAAATCGGAAAACAACAACAACAAAAAACAAAACAAAACAAAAAACCTTTCCAAACTCTAAAATTATGTCTGGTATTAAACACTGCAGACATTTCAGATAATGGATACTTAGCTTGCCTTGGACATTCTAGTATCAGAAAGATATTAAAATGATTCTCTTGAGAGGCTAGAAAGATACCTAAGGACTTAAAAGGATTTGCTGCTCTCAGAGAGGACTGAGGTTCAGTTCCCAGCTCATGCAGTCTGTAACTCCAGTGATAAGAGAACTGATATGTCTTCTATCATCCCCAGGAACTAGGCATGTACATGTGGCACAGAAATACACTCAGGCATATAAGACAAAACTTAAAAATAAATATGTAAAGGTATCAATTTAATACCTTTATCTTGTCAATATTATGTCACAATGGGGGTGTAGAAGAGCTTTAATCCAATAACATGGCTGCTCTGGCTGGAATACAGACACACTCTTAGTGTACACCTTTAGTCCCAAACAGTTTCGTGTTTGGCAAGATTAGTTTGTAGAAGGAAGCAGCTATGTTTGAAAGTGATAACTAATTGAGGGGCAGACAAAGTGATGAATCAGAGAAAGATTTGGGGGAATGATTCAGAGATAGGATTTGCCCAGCTCTCAGGAAAACAGACAGGAATTGGGAGGCTGTGAAGACCAGCTCAGGAAGACAGCAGGAGTCACTTCAGCTGGGTTGAGTTCAGGCAATGTGCCCAGTCAGTTCACTCCAGTCAGTTGAATCTAAAGCATTTAGTTTGATGTAGTTCAGAGTTTAGTCAGTGGGGAGTCATTGCAATAAGTGCAATGGTGTCAAGTTCATCATGAGTTCTTGTTCAGAGCAGGCCAGCAGAAACCGTTGAAGCCAGAGAATAAGAAGGAGCCAGAAGATTAGAACAGATTGGCAGAGTTAGTGTGAGGACAGGCAGAACAGTTCAGTGAAAAGCTGAGAGAAGTCAGATTGAATCGGTTATCTTGGAGAGGAGTTTGGGCCAGAACAGCTAAGTTGAACCAGCCAGCCAGAGTTCAGAAAGAAATAAAGGGTGAGCTTATTCAGCAGTAAGCTTCTGAGATGACAATTACAGCAGGTGAACAAAAGTTACTAAATAGGGGGTGTGTGCTGGGGGTGGATGATGGTTTTAGGGAAGGTAATAGGTGAGCCTTGTTAGAAAATACCTGGGAATTCATCAGGAAGCAGGTCAAAGCAAAGGCTAGTGGAGAGCTCCTCACTGAGGTGCAGGCTGGGGTATAAGGGAAGAAAGGATGAGCTCAGGAGCTCTGATGAAATAACATAGAAAAGAATGGACTCTTGGCTAATGAAGGGGTGTGTCAGAGTGCTAAAGGGTACCCAGGGACCAGAGTGTCATCTGTAGAGTTGGCTTTAGGTTGAGCCATATTGTTGTAAGGGAGAAGCAGAAGATCAGAGACTGTGGATAGCTGTGCTGCTTTGTAAGATTGTGGGCTCATGCTCGTTAGGATTGGCTGAGAAGCTAGCTAATTCCTATGAGAGTGTAGCTGAAGAAGTGGGAGGCACAAAATGGGAGCTAGGGAGCTGAAAAGGCAACTAAACGGCTAAATGCTTGCTTTTTTGACGCGAGGAACTGAGTTTGATCCCAGAACCCATGAGGGTGGGGGAGAAGAAAAGTGGAGCATGGTAGTGCATGGGTACCTGTGCCCAGTTCTGGTGTGGGCAGAGACGAGTGGAGAGAGACAGAGATGTGTTTACTGGCTAGTAGTTCTAAGAAGCTGCAGACCAGTGAGAGACCTTGTCTCTAAAAAAGGTGAAAATCCTGGGGAATAATACCTGAAACTATTCTCTGAAACATACATGCATGCGCACGCACAGACACATACACAGACACACAGTGGAGAGGGGGGAAATGAAAGGACTGCAGTATTAGGGATCGTCAGTTTACTATTTAACTTTCTCTGATAGTTTAGCTTACTGATACATGATTTTTACTCTTGGGGGTGCTCTTAACTTTGGAGTAAAGCAGACAGATAATTAACATTCCGTTTCGGTATACTTTGAATAGTTGTCAAGTTTCAGGATGGAACTCTCATGTACCCACTTAGATAGATGATTATGTGATTCATTCGAGACTTTGGGGGCGGGGCATAAACTGTTTTTGTTCTTTTCCTAGGCTGGCTTACCACTCCTGCCTCATTGGTAGTACAGGTGATGTAGGTCCATATTTCTTCATCAGTTGAGGATCAAACAGAAGTAAGTCATAGTCAGTACTCTAATGAAGGCTTAACAACTCTGTTTCAGAGCATCTTTTATTCAGCTCATGGATGCACACACACACATATACACAAAAAGTACTAATTTCAGTTATTTTCTAAACTTTTGCCACATGAGCCCATATATTGCACTAATGATATTGATGGTCCTAATTAACTTGAAAGGTCTGTGAGTATAATGCTTTCCTTACAAGTCTGTATCATACATCCATATACAAGTAAAAAGATTAATTTAGGATTTTACTTGTTTAACACTTATTAGCTATTTAAATGTGAATAAATATAAATGTAGAGTATTGCTTAAAAATTTCATGCCATTAGGATAAAAAACTCAGGTGACAGCAGATGTTGGAGAGGTTGTGGAGAAAGAGGAACATTACTTCATT